>NC_041396.2:133678055-133735555 GCF_900747795.2 Erpetoichthys calabaricus | reverse complement strand
ATAGAGATATAGATATATATAGATATACATATATAGATATAGATATATATATAGATATATATATATATGTATGTATGTCTATATATATATATATATATATATATATGTAAGCTTATAAGTACTGCCTTACTTCTCTTTAAGAAAGGAAGATGTAATGATACTTCATTTAAACGATTCCATGTCTTGGTGGGTTTGCGTAGCTTATTGTCAATATCTTTACACCTGTTTTTAAGACTTATTGACTGAAACGGGCTTTCACAAAAAAAGTTAGGGCTTTGCTACAGGATACACCCTCCACAAGTTAAGCAAGTAAAAATAAAAGTGTATATTTCTGTTTTATTTAAACCTTTTAAGTTTGTATGCATAGCCCCATTTGGCTGTTTTAGTTTTTTTTTCTTTCTTCAGTAATATTAAATCTCCTTAAAGAAAAAGAACATATGCATTTTACTTTTTTTGTATCTCTTTAGTAATATTTTAGTGTAAAATGATAACCAGTATTTAAACCTTTTATGTTACTTTATAAAGTTATTTTACACAGTGTTGAAAAATTAATAAGAAAGCTACATATTTTGGCAGCTGCTGCTTTCATTTTCAATGAAATGAAAAAAGCTCTCCAAGAGAAAACCTCAATGAAGAAGAAACAGTTTGCACTATCTAAAAAGGAGAAACCCTCATTTATAAAGGTTTGCTGCAGATGACTTGACTGAAAATAAATTAATACTTCCTATGTGTATAATACATATTTATCTATTTTACTTATGCCTTTATTCCAGCAACTTGCAACATCTGAGGTACAATTTGTTACATTACTTTTGTTTTTTGCAGCACAGGCAGGTGAAGTGACTTCCTCAGGGTTACACAGTGGTATCAGTACCAGGATTTGAACTGACAAGCTCCGGGTTTGCTGAAATATTACTGAAGACAGAAAAAAAACGAAAACGGGCAAATAGGGCTATGCATACAAATGTCCATCCATCCATTATCCAACCCGCTATATCCTAAATACAGGAGCCAATAAGTAGATATGTATATATACAGTATATATATATATATATATATATATATATATATATATATATATATATATATATATATTTATATATATATACACATACATATGTGAATGTATGTATGTATATATGTATGTCTATATTTATATGTATATATATATATATATATGTAGATATGTAAATTTGTATATGTATATATATATGTATATGTGGCTGTGTATATGTATATACAGTAATCCCTCCTAGATTGCGGGGGTTGCGTTCCAGAGCCACCCGCGAAATAAGAAAATCCACGAAGTAGAAACCATATGTTTATATGGTTATTTTTATATTGTCATGCTTGGGTCACAGATTTGCGCAGAAACACAGGAGGTTGTAGAGAGACAGGAACGTTATTCAAACACTGCAAACAAACATTTGTCTCTTTTTCAAAAGTTTAAACTGTGCTTCATGACAAGACAGAGATGACAGTTCCGTCTCACAATTAAAAGAATGCAAACATATCTTCCTCTTCAAAGGAGTGCGCGTCAGGAGCAAAGCCTGTCAGAAAGAGATAGGAAAGCAAACAAATCAATAGGGCTGTTTGGCTTTTAAGTATGCGAAGCACCGCGGCACAAAGCTGTTGAAGGCGGCAGCTCACACCCCCTCCGTCAGGAGCAGAGAAAGAGAGAGAGAGAGAGACAGACAGAGTTTGTTTTTCAATCAAAAATCAATACGTGCTCTTCGAGCTTTTACGTATGCGAAGCACCGTGCAGCATGTCGCTTCAAGAAGCAGCTGCACAGAAGGTAGCAACGTGAAGATAATCTTTCAGCATTTTTAGAGGAGCGTCCGTATAGTCTAGGTGTGCGAACAGCCCCCCTGCTCACACCCCCTACGTCAGGATCAGAGAAAGTCAGCGCAAGAGAGAGAGAGAGAAAAGTAAGTTGGGTAGCTTCTCAGCCATCTGCCAATAGCTTCCCTTGTATGAAATCAACTGGGCAAACCAACTGAGGAAGCATGTACCAGAAATTAAAAGACCCATTGTCCACAGAAATCCGCGAACCAGCAAAAAATCCGCGATATATATTTAAATATGCTTACATATAAAATCCGCGATGGAGTGAAGCCGCGAAAGGCGAAGCGCGATATAGCGAGGGATTACTGTATATGTATATGTAGATATGTGTATATGTAGATATGTATATATATGTACAGTATATATGTTTATGTATATATATATGTTTACATAACCTCTTTAACACAGTACTTCTCCGCTGCGAAGCGCGGGTATTTTGCTAGTATGTATATATATATGACATCAATACTCATAACAAAGACAACACAATTACATTGACAATCATGTTACGTTATTGTTAAAATGTTTCCTTTTTTTTTTTCATAACCTCTTTAACACACTACTTCTCTGCTGCGAAGCGCGGGTATTTTGGTAGTATATATATATATATATATATATATATATATATATACACACACATACACACACACACACATACACATATATTATATATATATATATATATATATATATATATATATATATATATATATATATATACACATATATATGTATACACACACACATATATATATATAAATATATATATATATACATACATATACACACATACATGCAATTTCAATAACATAGAAATCAATATGAACAACATTAACATCATTATCATATGAGAATATGAAGTAATATATAAGAAGCACATTTCATATAAATATAAATTATTAAACAGTAAAATACATCCATCCATCCATCCATTTTCCAACCCGCTGAATCCGAACACAGGGTCACGGGGGTCTGCTGGAGCCAATCCCAGCCAACACAGGGCACAAGGCAGGAAACAATCCTGAGGTTTTATCTTTATTTTATTTTATTGTAGAATCAACTCCTATCTGCGCACACCAGGGCGGCCGTGGGCGGATGCGTATGGTGTATTCACTCCATGTTATCGTGCATTGCGCTGTCACTGGTATTTTGATAAAAGAATTTGAACAACATATAAGAAGCGTATAAATTATTAAACAGTAAAACATTAACATTTAAGAAGTAAAGTAACATTAAGTACTACTGCAGTGCCTTCGGGTATACCTCATTTTTTGTTTGCCCATTACATGCTTAAATGTATACATTTTTTGGTGTACCTACCCGAGAACACGCGACATATAACCGAGCGGGGGAGAAGCATGGATTTTAAACACGCGTTGAGTTCATCTGCTGGTCTCCCTTGTGGAATAACTGGTAATGTTTGACTAAAATCTACAGCGAGTAAAACGACATTACCTCCTATTTTTTTTTTTACGATCTCTGAGATTTTGCTTTTTTTGGTTCAAGGCTTCATAAGCTCTTTTATGTTATATGGTGTACTTATCCCAAACCATCATCTTTGAATGTGAATACTTGACGTCATCGTTAGTTTGATTGGTCTTTTTAACTGTCCAGTGAGGAGGGCGGGTCTTTTAAGTACAGTCTGCAAAGTGTTGGCACTGGGATGTGGCACCCGCTGCAGTATGCATCCCTTATTTTTTTGTATTAAAAGTGGTAACCCTACGTGGCAGGTAACAGTTATGTTTGGTCATGAAGTCGTCTAAAATCCGCCACGTGCCCTCTTTTAAGTGTGAGAAGCAGATATATATAGCCAAATTCTCGCGTTTTGTTGCGGCGAAGTACTGCTTTTAATTTTTTAAGAAATGAAAACCTTTTTAAACGGATCAAAAATACAGTATACCAATAACAATTTGTTAAGGATCTGTTTTTTTCTGAACCTCGCTTTTCACAGCTGTCGCGCTACGCCGTGTGTTTCGTTTATTTGACAGTATGTAGATCGTGGTAATTACATTCATGGCATTCGTTTTCTGAATCACAATCTGACTGTATGGGTGGTTACGTGCCAGGTAACGCTTGTGGTTGGTCAGGAAGTCGCCTTACATCCGCCACGTGCCCTCTTTCTGTTCCCAGAAGCTGATCATAGAATGGTTTTAATAGTTTACTTTCAAATAATGCAAAGAGTATGCGACACGTGTTTCTCCCTAATTCTGGGCTCATCAGGCATACACACTCACTTCATCCCCTCTCGGGAATCGAATCTCTATCGTCAGCGCCAGAGTTGAAGCCCCTAACGTTGCGGTCAGCAAGTCGGCTAACATCCGCCATGTGCCGTCTTTCAGTTGCGAGAAGCAGATCATAGAATGGTTGAAACTGTTGCTCCTAACATTGCGCTACGGCGTGTGGTTCGTTTATACCTCGTGTCTTCTCATTAAACTTTTATCTCGCGAATTGTTATTGTAATCCGCAGCGGGAGCGTTTCTATAAACTTAATTTAAACTTACGTTTTACACCGTGCTTTGTTTCCCTTATGAACATGCTTGTATGCTTCACTCGCTGGCTTCTTATTGTTTCGCTCCCTTCTCAATTGTTTAATGAATTTTTTGTTCTTCGCTGTTTGCGGCTCTTCCTTCATTTCTCCCTACTGAGTTCTTTTATCTCGCGAATATGTTATTGCAATCCGCAACGGGAGCATTTCAATAAACTTAATTTAAACTTACGTTTTACACCGTGCTTTGTTTCCCTTATGAAGATGCTTGTATGCTTCACTCGCTCCCTTCTCAATTGTTTAATTAATTTTTTGTTCTTCGCTGTTTGCGGCTCTTCCTTCATTTCTCCTTACTCAGTTCACAGTCTTTTCACGTGATTACGTGGGAGGCGTGATGACGTGACACTCAACTCCGCCTCCCACGGCCATCAAGCTGCCGTCCATTACAGTATATTGTCAAAAATGAGGTTCCAGTTATGACCATTACGCGTTGAATTTCAAAATGAAACCTGCCTAACTTTTGTAAGTAAGCTGTAAGGAACCAGCCTGCCAAATTTTAGCCTTCCACCTACACGGGAAGTTGGACAATTAGTGATGAGTGAGTCAGTCAGTCAGTCAGTCAGTGAGTCAGTGAGGGCTTTGCCTTTAATTAATTAGTATAGATAAAAGTGCACGTGTTTATTTGATATTTGGACTAAAGTCTTCACACATTATACACTTCATGTCATTATTAGTATAACATGGTAAAAGTTTCTGTTTGAGGTACAGTATGTTTTCAGCATTTCTTGCCTCACATTTCCTGTCATCCTACATTTACTCAGATCGTTGTAGACACGGAACACACATGAAATTAATGTATTCCAAATAACAATAAATTATTTACCCAATACAACTCCAGGCACCTCACACCCAGATAAATAGACATGAGCTGGGAGAACTTCAGTTGCATCAGTGGGGGGACAGGATAGCAGGCTACTTGCTGCTTGTGCCGATTGATACATTTACTAAACAAAGACACTGATGGAGAAGTGCAAAGGAATTTAATGTGGCCTGGGATTGTGACTTTTTTCGTAGGCTTCAGGGATTGTAGTGTTAAGTACGTAGATAACAAAATTATGACAAATCAGAACAATAAAAACAGATCATTTGTTGGGGGGTGGGGTGTCACAGACTCCCAAGCCCCAGACCAAACTTCACCAAAAACTGCTCTAGGTTCAAAACACTATTTTGAAGGGAACACCATAAGCAGGTTTCTTCTTCATTTTCCACAATCCACAGTAAAATTCTTTTTATTTTGTTTTTCTCCTCTCTTTCCCAGAGAGGACTGGGCGGTCTCGTGGCCTGGAACCCCTGCAGATTTTATTTTTTTCTCCAGCCGTCTGGAGTTTTTTTTTGTTTTTTTCTGTCCTCCCTGGCCATCGGACCTTACTCTTTTTCTATGTTAATTAATGTTGCCTTATTTTAATTTCTTATTTTGTCTGTTATTTTTCTTTTCTTCATTATGTAAAGCACTTTGAGCTACTTTTTTGTATGAAAATGTGCTATATAAATAAATGTTGTTGTTGTTGTTTCCCAGGGGAGCATTGTCCTCTTCTTCTCCCAATTCTGACTCAACTGGGGGAGGCAGAGCATTTCATCCTGCACCTGGGTTGTACTTCCAGTGCAACAACATTGACACGAGGAGGCACTTCTAGGTCAGATGGAACTTCCGTAGAACAGTGGGGCTAATCTTCTGACAATTCCCCATGGTGGCACCAAAGTGTCCTGAAGGGCTGCCTATTGGGACTATAGATCCCATGCTGCCCTGCAGGTGTATAAATGAGGGAACTATCACATATATGTTGTTATTCAGAGTGCTGGGGGAACACATGGCCTCATGAGGCAGTTTACCCTTATCCTTCCAATATAGCAGCCTCCAAACCAGGAAAAGAAACACCACCCTTCTCAGCAGGGGCACCCATTTATTTGTGACTTCCAACACAATACATAGAATAAATATAGGAAAAGTAAATACATAACAATGAACAAAGACATTGCCTGAAAATAAAATAAATATAAGCCAGGGAACACATCCTGACTATAACAACCCCTGGCATCTGAGATTGTGGAAGTTACAAACAAAAAGCTCTCTTGATTGGTGCATGTATTTTTGTGAGAGTCTCTTTGATGTTCTTTTGCTAGTTTTCTTAACTTTGATTAGTAATTAGCGTTTTGGATCTTTGATGAGTGTAGGACTGATTTTCTGGCAATGACACTCAACTTTGTTTAACATCTATCTTAAATCAACCACCAACTTGCCATGGCATATTAGGCATATATCAAAGATGGATTAAAATGTTGGGTTCAAAGAATGCTAATTAGGCCAGACCTATAATTGAAATAAGCTATAAATATCATGTCATTTTCTAACCTGCTTTGTCCTGAACAGGGTCATGGAGGATTGCTGTAGCCTATCCCAGCTAGCATAGGGTGTTAAACAGGAATAAACCATGGAGAGCTTGCCATTGCATCACATTAATCTATAAATGCATACAGAATTTTGACTAAAACTTTGAAAAGGATTGTGAGGATTGCTTATGGAAATAGCTGTACTGAAGAAGGCCCCATTTTTGTTCAGTACTTAGCAGGTCATTTGGTATCAAGTTTGAATGCTATCTCCCTGTTCCCAATTTCCAGGTATTCAAATTCTATGCCACGCTGGAAATATGTTCATGTTAGGTTAAGTGACAGCTTTATGTGATAATACACTCAAACCAGATTTAATCTGTGCAATTGAACTTAAAAACAACAATTTTACACAGCAATCTATTACACTAAAATGCTGTTTTTCTAAATTAAGATTGTGGTGTGATGCTTGCATATTGATTCAAAAATGATCATATTTGTGTAAGAAAAGACATCGTCTGAGGCGTTAAATACGTAAAATTTTCACCAGGCATTTCTGTACCTTTAGGCCTATGCAGCAAATCAATAACAACTTTGAAATACTGAAAGAACAGAAGAAGCATTTTTAGCTAAACAAAGTCCTTGGCTGTGTAGAGGAAATAACTGGAGCAGCACTTTGGGTTAAGAGAAATTTTTGTCTGTTGTGAACACCTTCATATTTATTTGTATTTTATCAAAAAGATTTTCTGGCTTTCTTGTCGAATAAGCAACATCAACAAAGGCATCTACAAGGAATTTGATCAAAGCACATTCCTGTTGTCTTAAAATAATGTATTGAAAGAAATCAAAACAAAACAAAAAAAAATGAATGTTTTATTGTTTTAGTTGTTCGATGCTTTTTGCTACTCATTTTAAAAGGCATATTTCTGTGCCATGATTTTATTTTTGATCTCTTGATCAAAGGAAAAACAGTGTGTTTACTACAAAACAAATGTGAGTAAGAACATCAATCCAAATGAATACTATATACAGTATGTAGAGGGAAATTTTTGACCTGTCATCAATCCACATTTAATTTGAATTTCATAGTGAAGTCTGATTATTTCTACAAAATATATTTTTATATTTCAATTATTTTAGTCTGAGTGGGAAGAAAGTATATTTCTCTAAATTCTGAGAAGAAAAGGACCCCTAGTTCATGTGTTGTGTAATTTGGGAAGATCTGCAGGAGCTGACGGCACTTCCTAATTATTACTGAAAATGTTTTTGATACAACATCTAGCAAAGCATTTTTTGTTGTTGTTAACAAACTTTTATTATTTTAAAGACAAAAAATGGGGAACAACCAGATAAGAAAAATGCAATATTTTCTACAGAGGAGGGGATGTTGGCACATGCATGCTGTTGCCGCTCCTCCCTGTTAACAAAACTTATTCGTAAAATTCGCCTTAATCCTGCACTTTTTTATGCTTGTTTTATTTCTTTATTGTATGTATAGTCCATGGATGCAGCTGACTCGAATTGTATGGATTTGGATAAATTTTTACGGACTTTATGGACATTACCTTGACTGGGAACAACTGAATCTGTGGATCACAGGACAAGACCTACGAACATTTCTTTGTACCTGGCGATCTAGGAGCCTGGGATGATCTTTCTCCTTGATTATAGTTGCTATGTTGATTTGCTCTCGATTCATTTTATTGTGCTTTATGACTAAGAACTGATCTGATGTTCATACCCACCTGGCTTGTGACTCTGGGGTGATCACGCCTGTAATACCCAGCGTTAGTTGTTTGTGGCTGTATGTTGGAACCTCCAAATCCTGCTACCTCCTCCTGCTATGCTTTCTGCATCTTTGCTATCGCCGCTCATCTGCGCCACCGCATCTGCCCGTCTCACCTGCTCCGCTGTGCTGTGCTGCTTCTCCACTGCTATCAGATAAGTATTGCTCAGTATCATGCTAAAATACTCTTGTGACAAACTCCTTCATATTAAATAGTTTGTCCGGAGCAAATGGTCTGACTGGAATATCCTAAAAGACACCGGTATTTTGCGGCACGTGAAATATGTACATCGCGGGTCAGGTCACCGCCACTGCTAGGCTACAAATGAAAAGATCACAGGCAGCATTTGCTCAGGAATTCGCCGTCCTACTCATGGCCCTGGAGATAGAAGTGTCAGTGTGCCAAATTTACGGTATGTGAAAATAAACTCCGGTCCCAGCTTTGTGCAAAAATAAGTCTCATCAACTAATATTGCATTGTTTAATTCGAGATCTCTTAATGGCAAAGCATTGGTGCTGTCAGAATTCATCATTGACACCAAACTTGATATGCTGTGTTTAAAGGAGACTTGGCAAAAACCAAATGAATTTATATCTGTCACGGAGGCGACACCACCTGGTTACACTTTCCTCACAGAGCCGCGTAGCTCAAGACAAGGCGGATGACTTGCAGTAATTGTCAGAGTGGAGTTAAACATCAAAAGGATCCCAACTGATTGTCCATTGGCTTTCGAGTGTCTGGCTCTTAAACTAATAACGGAAACAAGTCCTGTCTTACTCATTGTTCTTTATCGTCCTCCAAAATACAATGCATCTTTCTTATCTGATCTGACTGAACTATTAACCCACTTAAGTTCCTTTTCCCAGAGAGTCATTCTTCTTGGTGATTTCAACATCCATATTGACATCCCCACATCTAAACTGAGAAATGAATTCCTGTCCTTACTGGATTGTTTTGACTTGACACAACATGTTGATTTTCCCACCCACTCAGGTGGTCATATATTGGATCTGATCTGTACATCTGGAATATCTGTTGCCAACACTTACAGCACTGCTTTGGGACTCTCTGACCATAAAGCAGTACTTTTCACTGTCTCATTACCTCTCCTTCCTTTTACCTGTAAACGACAAATTTCTTACAGAAACCTTAAAAATATCTGTCCCTCTATCCTTTCTGGAGATTTCCTTTAAGAGTTCAGCTCCTTGGTATAATTCAGAATTGCAATCTATGAAAGCAGCTGGCTGATGCCTTGAGAGAATGTCACGTAAGTCTGGCCTCACCGTGCACATCCAGGCTTTCTCTGACCACCAAAGAGCTTACAAAGAAGTACTAACTGCTGCCAAGAACACCCATTATGGCAGAATAATAGAAAGTGGCCACGATAACCCAAGGGTTTGGTTCTCTGTAGTTAATAAACTACTCCAACCCGCATCTGGCCCAACTACCTCTTCTACTGAAATCTGCGTGAAATTCTTCCACTTTTTGCGTAATAAAATTAAAGATCTAAATAATAACATAACATACTAACATAAATAAATCATTTGTTTATATCTTTCCCTGTTTTCCCACTCCATCCAGCTCCTTCTTTAAATTCTCACCAGTCACATCTGCTTTTGTTAATGACCTGCTTTGTAAGATGACGCCGACTACTTGTGTACTGGACCCCATCCCCACCACACTACTTAAATCCTGCCTTCATGCCATAATCCCGACTATTACAATAATAATAAACGCATCCCTTGACACTGGCTTTGTGCCTCTCACTTTTAAAACTGCTTCTGTAACCCCAATGTTAAAAAAATCTTGTCTTGATGCTGACAATCTTAACAATTTTCGGCCTATTTCCCACTTACCTTTTCTGTCAAAAGTTCTTGACTGTGTTGTAGCTTCCCAACTCACCAACTACTTAACTTCTAATAATTTAATGTTACCCTTTAAGTCTGGTTTCAGAACACAGCACAGCTGTGAAACTGCTCTGCTATGGGTAACCAATGATTTGCTTGTGGCAGCAGACTCTGGACAAACCAGCATATTAATTCTGTTAGACCTCAGTGCAGCATTTGACACGGTCAGACATGACATTCTACTGTCCAGAATGGAGAACATGCTGGGTATCTCTGGCACTGCCCTCCAGTGGTTCAGGTCCTATCTGACTGATAGGCTAGAGTTTGTTAGTCTTGGCAACAGCAGGTCCAGCACAGCGCCAGTCATACAAGGAGTTTCACAGGGCTCTGTCCTCGGTCCTCTGCTTTTCTGTATTTATATGCTTCCCCTTGGCCATATTATTCATAGGTTTGGACTGGGTTATCATTTTTATGCTGACAATACTCAACTCTATTTCAATGTTAAAAGTGGAACTTCATCAGAGCTTTCTCAGATGACAACTTGCCCCAGTGAAATTAAAATCTGGATGGAGCACAACTCTTTAAATTTAAATTGCAACAAAACTGAACTCCTGCAAACTGGGACTAAAGTGCAACTTAATAAAATGAGCTCCTCCTTAGTCAATTTTGGCGGTGATCTCATCAGACCTGCCTCTACTACAAAGAATCTTGGTGTCATTTTTGATTCCTCCCTTTCTTATTCCGTCCACATAAATCACATTAAGAAACATTCTTACTTTCACCTCCACAACATATCACGTGTTTGCTCCTTCCTCTCCTTTTCTAATGCTGAGAAACTCGTCCATGCTTTTATCACATCCAGCATCGATTATCGTAATTCCCTACTGGCAGGTGCCCCTTCTAATCTTATATCACAGCTCCAGCTTATTCAAAACTCGTCTGCAAGAGTCCTTACATGGACCAGCAGCAGTGAGCATATAACACCCATCCTGCTCCGCCTTCACTGGGTCCCTGTGTCTTATAGAATCTATAATAATAAAAGGCAAAGCCCTCACTGACTGACTCACTCACTGACTGACTCATCACTAATTCTCCAACTTCCCGTGTAGGTGGAAGGCTGAAATTTGGCAGGCTCATTCCTTACAGCTTACTTACAAAAGTTAGGCAGGTTTCATTTCGAAATTCAAAGTGTAATGGTCATAACTGGAACATATTTTTTGTCCATACACTGTAATGGAGGAGGCGGAGTCACGTATCGCGTCATCACGCCTCCTACGTAATCACGTGAACTAAAAACAAGGAAGAGATTTACAGCACGAGTCACACGCGGGAACGAAGGTAAATGACGTTCATTTTTGACTGTCTTTTAATACTGTGTAAGCATACATATTAACACATGTGCAATTAAACGTGTGCATTTACGGGGTGATTTCTCAGGCTTAAAAGCTCACCTTTTATCAAACGCGGGAACAAAGGTAACTGACGTTGTTCACTGTCTTTTAATACTGTGTAACCATACATATTAACACATGTGCAATTAAACGTGTGCATTTACGGGGTGATTTCTCAGGCTTAAAAGCTCGCCTTTTACTAAAAAGGTAAATGCAAAACTATTTTCAATCAGTTTATTGAAACGCTCCCGTTAAGGATTGCAATAACATATTCGCGAGATAAAAGAACGAAGTAGGGGGAAATGGAGGAACAGCCGGAAACAGCGAAGAGCAAAAAATTAATTAAACAATTGAGAACGGAGCGAGTGAAGCATACAAGCATGTTCATAAGGGAAACAAAGCACGGTGTAAAACGTAAGTTTAAATTAAGTTTATAGAAACGCTCCCGCTGCGGTTTGCAATAACATATTCGCGAGATAAAAGTTTAATGAGAAGACACGAGGTATAAACGAACCACACGCCGTGGCGCAATGTTAAGGGCAACAGTTTCAACCATTCTATGATCTGCTTCTCGCAACTGAAAGACGGCACATGGCGGATGTTAGCCGACTTGCTGACCGCAACGTTAGGGGCTTCAACTATGGCGCTGACGCCACATCTCAGTGCCAACACTTTGCAGACTGTACTTAAAAGACACGCCATCCTCACTGGACAGTTAAAAAGACCAATCAAACTAACGATGACATCAAGTATTACCCAATCAAAAGTAGGAAAGGAGGCATCTTCATAAAATGCGTGTGGGATGATTTGCATGACACGCTGCTTTAAAAAAAAAATGATAAAAAAAATACGGGATAAATCCCGTCCAGTATTGATTCAAAACAGGACGCGCAATTTCATTCTCAAACGCGGCACGATTCCGTATTTTAAAGGACGGGTGGCAACCCTACAGTGCCAGGTAACCACCCATACAATCAGATTGTGATTCAGACTAGGAATGCAATGAATGTAATTACCCCGATCTACATACAAGGCTAAAGTCTTGCAACATTCAAAGATGATGGTTTGGGATAATTAGTACTTATTAAGTACACCATGGCACATAAAAGAGCTTATGAAGCCTTGAACCGAAAAAAGCAAGATCTCAGAGATCGTAAAAAAAAAAAAGGAGGTAATGTCGTTTTACTCGCTGTACATTTTAGTCAAACATTACCAGTTATTCCACGAGGGAGACCAGCAGATGAACTCAACGCGTGTTTAAAATCCATGCTTCTCCCACGCTCGGTTATATGTCGCGTGTTCTCGGGTAGGTACACCAAAAAATGTATACATTTAAGCATGTAATGGGCAAACAAAAAATGAGGTATACCTGAAGGCACTGCAGTAGTACTCAATGTAACTTTACTTCTTAAATGTTAATGTTTTACTGTTTAATAATTTATACGCTTCTTATATATTGTTCAAATTCTTTTATCAAAATACCAGTGACAGCACAATGCACGATAACATGGAGTGAATACACCATACGCATCTGCCCACGGCCGCCCTATTGTGTGCAGATAGGAGTTGATTCTAAAATAAAATAAACATAAAAAGAGTAATACAATCATCACCCATAAAGCGGATAGCAGACGTGACGTATTATATGTGTACCAGATTTCAAGTCAATAGGTGAAACGGTTTGCAAGCTACAGGTCATTTAAAATCCTGGACAGACCAACGAAAAGCCACGGTAGCAAATTATAGAAGAAGATTTTACTGTTTAATAATTTATATTTATATGAAATGTGCTTCTTATATATTACTTCATATTCTCATATGATAATGATGTTTATGTTGTTTATATTGATTTCTATGTTATTGTAAGTGCATCTATGTGTGTATATGTATGTATGTATGTATGTATATATATATATATATATATATATATATATATATATATATATATATATATATATATATAAAAAATATATATATAAAAAATATATGTGTATATGTATATATAATATATCTGTATATGTGTGTGTATATGTGTATATGTATATATATATGACAGCAACACTCATAACAATAACACAATTACATTGACAATCATGTTACGTTATTTTTAAAATGTTTCCTTTCCTTTTTCATAACCTCTTTAACACACTACTTCTCCGCTGCGAAGCGCGGGTATTTTGCTAGTATATATATATATCTATATCTCTCTCTCTCTCTCTCTATATATATATATATATATATATATATATATGTAAATCCACGCGAAGTACTGCTTTTAAATTTTTATGAAGAAGAAAAGCTTTTTAAATTGAGGGAAAATATCCCAATAGCAATTTGTTAAGGATCTGTTTTTTTGTGAAGCAGCCTTAACACAGCTTTTCCGCTGTTTTATAAACGAACGCCATATAAGGTCTTCCTTTTTCCTTGCTTCGCCAAGGAAAGAGCCTTTTTATTAAATCCAAGGGTTCTTCGCTTTTTTTTTTGTTTGTTTATTACGATTGTTATAGTTCTGTTTGTATACGACGTTGTCAGTTCAGCACTCAGGTTGTAATATGACCAAGCTGTGCAAGCTTACTGTTAAGAATGCAACGTATAGTTGTACATGAGAAAAGCAATCTTGCCTCAAATCAATGGCAAACTTTTGTAGGTCTATGAACTTAATTTAAAGTTTAGGTCTACACGGTGCTTTCTTTCCGAAGTACCTGCACTCATGAATATGTCTGTATGCGTCAGTCGCTCAAATCCCCGCACTTTGCACCGGCGAAGTACTGCTTTTAAATTTTTATTAAGAAGAAAAGAAAACCTTTTAAAATTGAGGGAAAATATACCAATAACAGTTTGTTAAGGATCTGTTTTTTTGTGAAGCTGCGTTCACTCGAGTGATCACTTCGAGATGACTTGCTGGCTAACCATAAGCGTTACCTGGTAGGTAACCACCCATACAATCAGATTGTGAATCAGACTACGAATGCCGTGAATGTAATTACCCCGATCTACATGCTGTCAAATAAACGAACCACACGCCGTGGCGCAATTTTAGGGGCTTAGCCTCTAGCGCTGACGTCCGAGGTTCGATTCCCGTAAGAGAGTGAAGTGAGCGCTTCGCACCGGCGAAGTACTGCTTTTAAATTTTTATTAAGAAGAAAAGAAAACCTTTTTAAATTAAGTCTTAAAAAGAGCTGTAAAGATATTGACAATAAGCTACGCAAACCCACCAAGACATGCAATCGTTTAAATCAAAGCGCGAGTCGAAAAACACCATCCCATAATATTAGTTAACGATTAACACATTTCTATATGTATTGTAAGCATACAATACAACTGATAATATGTTGCGCTTATTTATCTGGTGTACTGACATTTTTGCGCGTTTAACGGCTGAAATCTAACGTGGTTTGTGCCCTTCAGAATGAAAGGAGTTTGCATTTACCTTTTTAATAAAAGGCGAGCTTTTAAGCCTGAGAAATCACCCCGTAAATGCACACGTTTAATTGCACGTGTTAATATGTATGCTTACACAGTATTAAAAGACACTCAACAAGTACACAGTATTAAAAGACAGTCAACAATTAACGTCATTTACCTTCGTTCCCGCGTTTGACTTGTGCTGTAAATCTCTTCCTCGTTTTCAGTTCACGTGATTACGTAGGAGGCGTAATACTTGATGACGCGATACGTGACTCCACCTCCTCCATTAGAGTATATGGACAAAAAACAGGTTCCAGTTATGACCAATACACGTAGAATTTCGAAATGAAACCTGCCTAACTTTTGTAAGTAAGCTGTAAGGAATGAGCCTGCCAAATTTCAGCCTTCTACCTACACGGGAAGTTGGAGAATTAGTGATGTGTGAGTCAGTCAAACAGGTTCCAGTTATGACCATTACGCGTAGAATTTCGAAATAAAACCTGCCTAACTTTTGTAAGTAAGCTGTAAGGAATGAGCTTGCCAAATTTCAGACTTCTACCTACACGGGAAGTTGGAGAGTTAGTGATGAGTGAGTCAGTCAAACAGGTTCCAGTTATGACCATTACGCGTAGAATTTCGAAATAAAACCTGCCTACCTTTTGTAAGTAAGCTCTAAGGAATGAGCCTGCCAAATTTCAGACTTCTACCTACACGGGAAGTTGGAGAATTAGTGATGAGTCAGTCAGTCAGTCAGTCAGTCAGTCAGTCAGTGAGGGCTTTGCCTTTTATTAGTATAGATAACCTCATTGTATCCATTATTGCCAATCACTAAGATTTCATTTTTTTCTTTATTTAATTTGAGAAAGTTACTATTCATCCATTCTGAGATACAAGTTAGACATTGTGTTAGCGAATCAAGAGATTTGGGGTCATCAGGTGCTATTGATAAATACAGCTGTGTGTCATCAGCATAGCTGTGGTAGCTCATGTTGTGCCCTGAGATAATCTGACCTAATGGAAGCATGTAGATTGAGAAGAGCAGCGGACCCAGGATAGAGCCTTGTGGAACACCATATAGGATATCATGTGTCTTTGAGTTATAATTACCACAACTAACAAAGAATTTTCTCCCTGCCAGGTAGGATTCAAACCAATTTAAGACACTGCCAGAGAGGCCCACCCATTGACTAAGGCGATTCTTAAGAATATTATGATCAATGGTGTCAAATGCGGCACTCAGATCTAAGAGGATGAGAACAGATAAATGGCCTCTGTCTGCATTTACCCGCAAGTCATTTACTACTTTAACGAGTGCAGTTTCTGTGCTGTGATTTGTTCTAAAACCTGACTGAAATTTATCAAGAATAGCATGTTTATTGAGGTGCTCATTTAACTGTATAATGACTGCCTTCTCTAGAATTTTACTTAAGAAAGGCAGGTTAGAGATGGGTCTATAATTTTCAAGAGCAGAGGGATCGAGATTATTTTTCTTAAGTAGGGGTTTAACTACCGCAGTCTTAAGACAGTCTGGGAAGACCCCCATATCTAATGACGAATTTACTATGTCAAGAACATTATCAATAAGCACGCCCGATACTTCTTTGAAAAAATTTGTTGGTATTGGGTCAAGGGCACAGATGGAGGGTTTCATTTGAGAAATTATTTTATGTAAATCAGGTAAATCTATCCTAATGAAAGACTTTAATTTGTTTATTATGGGGTACTGGGGTTTAGGAGGATCCTTAGTGTTGGGGAGATATACTATGTTATTTCTAATATCATTAATTTTTTGATTAAAAAATACAGCGATAGCCTCACAGGTTTTACTGGAAGTACTTAGGAGGCATTCCTTTGAGTTACCTGGGTTTAACAGATGATCAATTGTCGAAAATAAGACTCTGGGATTACTAGCATTGTTATTTATAATCTTAGAGAAATAGCAGCGCCTCTCAAGACGGACTGTGTTATTGTATTCTGTTATTTTAACTTTTAATATTTCATAGTCAATAGTTAGTTTAGTTTTCCTCCATTTACGCTCAGCTCTACGGCATGTTCTCTTTAAATCAGACACTATTTGGGTCTTCCATGGTATAACAATGCTAGAAGATTTTTTAACTGTCTTTTCAGGTGCAACTAAGTCAACAGCAGCCCTCACTTTAGTATTAAATCTTTCCACCTTACTATTTACATTCTCCTCGCTATTATAGTTGGCACTATAAACGGACTGATTGGTTAGAATGTTTGAAAGTTTTAAAGCTGCTGATGAGTCAAAGAAGCGTTTTTTAACAATATGCTTCTCATGAGTGTTTTCTATCATTATTTCTATATTAAAGAGTAGAAGAAAATGGTCTGATAGACCCATATCAATGACCTGCTTTATATCAACTTTTAGTTCTTTAGTAATTACTAAGTCTAACGTATGACCTGCTTTATGTGTAGGCTGATTAACGAGCTGTCTCAAATCAAAAGAGTCCAGGAGGTTCATAAATTCTTTTACTTTTTGGTCACATTGATTATCTATATGAAAATTAAAGTCGCCAACTATTAAGAGTGTGTCATAGTTCGTAATTAAGATTGACATTAAGTCAGAGAATTCCTCAAAGAAAGACGCGTTGAATTTTGGAGGTCTATACACGGATAATACTAGAACGTGAGAATCTCCCTGAATAATAATGGCGAGATACTCAAAAGACTTGAATTTACCAAAACTGATATTTTTACATTTTAACCTGCTTGAGTAAATGTTTGCTAGTCCTCCACCTCTCTTTCCTTGGCGATCAGCACGAGTAAAACTGTAATCCGGAGGCGCAGATTCGATTAAAACAGCTGCGCCATCTGAGCTAAGCCACGTTTCACTTAGTGCAATAAAATCTATTTTTTTATCACTAATAAGATCGTTGATAAAAAACGTCTTGTTAGTTAAAGCTCTAATATTTAATAGTGCCATATTCAATGTTTCGGAGGAGCAGAGATGAATATTATGTGTGTTATTGATATATGGAACAGGAATTAAATTATTTTTATTAGCGCCGCTCTGCGTGTATTTTTTGTTTAATCTATGATCTGTTTTTATAGTTTTAATACATTGTTCATCTAAAGTAGTAACTTTAATTAAATTATTGGTATTTATGCCGTATTGCCTAGATTTTCTATGTGCATTAAGATTGGTTATTACAGTATTTATGTTGTGCACTTTTATGGAAGATTTTGTTAAACAATTATCATGACCAAGCACAGGAGTGGCATTTCGGAAGGGGTTAAAAGCAGAGATAGATAGTCAAGATAAACGAATTACCTTGGATATGTTTTCGGAGAGGACCCGGGTGCCGAAGCTATTCGGATGCAGGCCATCTCGCTTGAAAAAACGCAGTCTTTCCCAAAAGAGGTCCCAGTTGTTGATGAACCCGATGTCTTGATTCTTGCAGAAGCCCTGCAGCCAGTTGTTTAAACCAAGCAGACGACTGTAGTACTCGTTTGATCGTCTGACGAGAGGGAGTGGACCCGAGATGAAGATCTTTGCCGATGGGGTCCTCTCCTTTATGTCTTTAATTAATGCAGTGAAGTCTGCCTTGAGGATCTCGGACTGTCGGTGCCTTATGTCGTTTACGCCAGCATGTAAAACAATTGCTCCAACTGCCCTGTTCTTGTAGATCGCCGGCGCACGTCTCGTCACATCTCGGACACGAGCACCGGGAAAACAAGAAACAAAAGATTTTCTATTAGGGCAAGTGATATTGAGGTTCCTAACAATAGAATCACCTACCACTACTACATCACCAGGAGCTGAAGGCGAACTGGGGACGCTTAGAGGGTCAAACTGGTTCTGCGTTACGATGCTTGCCTGTGCCAATGGAGGTGTTCTGGCCTTGAACCCCCGCCTGCATTGCTGAAATACACCGAGGTCATCATCGGTGTTGCTCCTACGAGGCGCAGGGGTGAAGGTGACTTGAGCGGCACAACGCGGGGTTGATGTTACGCTGATAACAGATGGCGAGGACGGTTTATCCAACAGCCGAGCCTTCAGATCTCTGAAGTATCTTCATCTGGACAGAAGTTTCTGAATCTGTTCATCGAGTGCCTGGAGTTCCTCGACTACAATTTCAACGCGATTCACCTCACTATCGGCCATTGTCCGCTTCTGTTTCTGCTTCCGCTTCCGCTTCGTGCCCTAGGAAGAATGAGAGAGAGATAGGTTACACTTTATTAGAACATTAGTAAATTAGATCAGCTGACTCAAACAAAAAACAAGTCAAAACTCATCTGTTCAGGAAGGCTTTTGCTCTACCTGACTTTATTACCCTTCTTTCAGTTTACCTCTATGTCAAGATGCTCATGTAAACTGTGTGCGTGTGCTAGACCATCAATTATGTTTTCTGTTAGGCTTTTTTCTCTGAATTTACTATCTTACTCTTCTTATCTGGTTTAGTACAATGCTATATACTGTATACCCTGCCATTCTTTCTTAAACTCTGTGAAGTGCCATGGGAAAGGCGCTATATAAGTAAAATGTATTATTATTATTAATATCAAAAAAGAAAATACAATACAATACAATTTATTTTTGCATACCACAAAATCACACAAGAAGTGCTGCAGTGGGCTTTAACAGGCCTTGCCTCTTGAAAGCCCCCCAGCCTTGACTCTCTAAGAAGACAAGGAAAAACTCCCAAAAAAACCCTTGTAGGGAAAATATGGAAGAAACCTTGGGAAAGGCAGTTCAAAAAGAGGGCGTGCAGTGGGTGTTAAAAAAAATAAAAGTCCTCAGCCCACTGAACCCACCCCATCCAAGGATTGCTGAAAAAAAGAAGAAAAAAAAATGTGCTAGAAAGATATTTAAATTATCCTATAATTGAAATATGTGGGGGAATAGATAATGACCCAATGGAGAAACTTAAGGGGAGAAGGGCAGATTTACTCCAGTTAATTTTATATCTAGAGTTCCTCATATGTACAAAACAGTTTTAAAATAAATGGTAAATCCTCTGAGACATTCCTAAGAAAGAGAAGAACATCAACTGGAAAAAGAGAGATTTTTTGAAGTGAATAATTAATAGTTTAAGGAGAAAAGAGCTGAACATAAGAGTGCCGCAAGTGCCTCAAGCAAAAGATTGAAGAGCAAAGGAGATATGGGACAACCTCCACTTGCTCCCATGCAAAGGGGAAATGGACGAAATAGGTCGGAATTGGAAAGCACTGAAGCATTTAGAGTTGAACATAATGTTTTAATCATGATAATTAAGGGATTACTCAAATCTATCACTTGCAAAACTTTCCACAGATAATGCCAGTTCAGTTTGTCAAAAGCTTTCTTGGCATCTAATGAAAACAGAATTGCATTGGCCACATGGAATGAGCCTTACTTTTAATATGTAATAAGTGATGAAGATTTTCCAATTTCATGCAACCATGAACGAAGCTGGTCTGATTTGGAGGAATGAGTTATTGTATAACAATTTGAAGACGAGTGGCCATGAAGTTGGCAAGTAATTTACTGTTCGAATTCATCAAAGAATGTGGCCTGCAGCTGGAACACCTGTTGGGTGCTTGCCAGGTTTAGGAAGCAATGAGATGATGGCAGATTTCAAATTGGGATGATGATACAACTTCACTACAGAAAGCACTAAAAAATCTACTCAAGTAAAAGTATTACAGCATAGACAAAATTTACTCAAGTAAGCAAACCTTACATGGAAACTACTCAAGTAAAAGTAAAAAAGTAGGTTTGGAAACAATTACTCAAGTAAAAGTGCAATTTAGTTAAAGAAATTTAACTAGTATAAATATCCATGATATGCATTGAAAGGTATAAACAGAATGTGCAAAGCAATAACACACATAGGTAGCAAAAGGTACCGGTATGTTAAAGGTACTTTATTTGGCAATTAAATTTCAAACAATTTAGCCTGCATATGACTTTGAAATACAAAAAAAAAAAATATAGAAAATCCAAACAATGCACACAGCAGCCTTATCGATTTCAGCTTATAGTTAGTATTATACACTTCAATCAACAGGGGCCAATCTTCATTTGCAAAGTGCATTGTATTCCCCTCTGCTGCAATGAGATTTAAAGTGATGAAAACCGATACATCTCATATTTTTTTTTTGCTAGATGTTCATGATGATAATTAAAATGCGAATTAAGTAATGTTGCTATGCTCTTTATTTAGATTTTGTTCTAACAAATTTTTCATGTACTGTAGATGAACTCAGTAGAAAACCTTACATGCAAAACTGCAACTGTCAATTTTTCTACTAAATGACAAAAAATGATGAATTAAGTGATAAAATCCCAAACAAAACAAATGTAACAGAAGGGTTACAGTTGAGTCATCTCTTTGTTTGCAGCTTTACACTGGATTCCAACATACTGTATGAAATCATTTTGATTTTCAAACCAAAATCTAAATAAACAGCACCACAGCCACAGTGGGTTTACACTGTATTTATTATTGTTTATTTTTAGAAAATCAGGTCCATTATCAACTGCAAAGTACTTCATACTCTCCATCCCCTGAATGAGACTTAAACTTATCAAAATAAGTCATCCTATTTTTATTACTACATGTGCACTATACTAATTATAATTTCAAGTCAATATTAATAATAGTATTTAGTTTATTATTAAGAAGTTATTGACCACAGTCATCTCAGCCTATATTTTTTTAAACATTTTGTTGATTTTATTAAAATCAAATAACATTCCATACAAGCAAGTCAAGCTTAACAAAACTAGGTTCAAAACAAATCAATCCCCACCCATGAGAAAGAGAGGTAGGACAACAGAGTAAAACTTTAAACTAGTAAAAATAAGTAAATAGATACATTAATAAATGAATAAAAATAAATAGAATAAAAAAGAGGGGAGAGAATCTACTTCCTCAATTTAATTGCTTATTCTAAGATGTTATTGTACAGATCCTCTAAGTGAGAATTAGATTTTTTCCAATTTCAGATAATATATAACATCACTTACCCATTAACTTAAAATAGGTGAGTTAGGAATCTTCCAGTTGAGCAAGATAAGTCTACATGCCAATAGTAATCTTGTCCTGGGAACATTTTGGACAATTTTAAATGAGACAGAAGCACTCGATGTATAATTTTAAGTTGAAGAATTGTATGCTTTGCACATATGAAGCTCAAGGGAATTCTGCATATTGCTACCTTCCACTCCTTTTCTGAGATCTTGAGTAAGAGATCCTTTTCCTACTGTACTCTGGGATATTTGAAAGGGAGGGACTTTAAAATGTTTTTATATATTACAGAAATGCTGTCTGAGTCCTCAAGACTGATCAATAATCTTTTCCAGAATAGAAGTAGGTGGGATGTGTGGAAAATTGAGCAAGTTTAAAAATGGTTCTAATTATGAGGTAGTGAAAGAAATGTGCTGCTGGAAAATTAAATTTGGAGTGTAATTGTTTGTAGAATGTGAAGACGTTGTATATGTACAGATCTCTAAGTGATTTAATCCCGAATGTTTTCCAGACATTGAAAACTCTATATGTTTGAAAGAATGGAATAAGGTGGTTGTCATGCAGCGGTGCCAAAGATAAAAGCTTCTCTATCTTAAAATACTTCCTATATTGGTTCCATATTCTGAGTGAGTGAAGCACAATTGTGTTGTTAGTATATTGGTAATGACTTGTACTTTTTGGGGTACAAAGCAAGGAATATAAAGAAGTGCTGCAGGATTTTATTTCTATTGCGGACCAAGCCCATGTATGTTCATCTATTTGTGTCAATATCCAGGTTTTTATAGCTTGTATATTTGCCGCCCAGTAATAAAACTGAAAGTTAGGCAGAACCATGCCACCTTCTGCCCTTTGGATACGTGGCTGTTTTGTATTCCAAATAAATGAGGTTATGAGTGAATCTAATTTCTTAAAAAAATGATTTATTGATGTATATTGGAATGTTCTGAAATAGAAAAAGAAGCTTAGGAAGGATATTCATCTTGACAATATTAGTTCTTCCAGCTAAAGTGGGATGAAGGGTAGACCATCTATGTAAGACAGCAAAATTTTGTTGATAAAGAGCTTCATGTTTATTTGTGATCTTTACCCTTAGGCATTTAAACTGATCTGCAGTGATAAGAAGGAAGGTGTCCAATCTAATATTGTGTGCTTGAGAATTCACTGGAAAGAGCACACTTTTATTCAAATTAACCCGGGTCTCTTAACTGTGAGGTAGCAGCGCTACCCACTGCACCACTGTGCTGTCTACAGTACTCCTTTATCTCATAAGTATTTCGACAGTGAACTGCCAGTGGCTCAATTGCAATTGCAAATAGCAGTGGTGACAAGGGGCATCCTTGTCTTGTACAACGTTCTAGTTTGAAGTAGTCTGAAATAATGTTGTTAATACAAACTGAAGCTTCTGGGCTGGTATACAGTAGTTTGATCCATGCACGAATGTTCAGGCTAAACCCAAATTCTCCAATGTAGTGAGAAGGTAATTCCATTCAACCATATCAAATGCCTTTTCTGCATCCAACCATAATATCATCTCTGGGGTGTTCGATTTTGTGGATGAATAAATTAAACAGGCATCGAAGGTTGGAAGCTAAGTGTCTGCCTTTAATAAATCCCATTTGGTCTTGTGATATTACCGAAGGAAGCACATTCTCAATCCTTCTAGCTAGGACTTTGGAGAGGATCTTAACATCATTATTCAGAAGTGAAATTGGTCTGTATGATACACATTATAATAAGTCCTTATTTTGCTTAGGAAAGACAGTAATTAATGCTTGGCGAAAAGTTTGAGGTAGAATTTTATTGTCTCTAGCTTCTGTAAATGTCGCTAATAAAAGGGGAGCTGGCTTAATTGAGAATGTTTTTATAAATGTCAGCAGGGTTGCTATCTGGGCCTGCTGCTTTCCCACTCTGAAGTGAGTTTATAGCATCTAGTAATTCTAATAGTGCCCAAGATTTATCCAATTCCTCTGCACTGAGAGTATCTAGTTGTGGTATCTGTAATGCATCCAGAAATGCATTATATTGTGTCAGTAGAATATAAGAACTTATAGTAGTCTCTAAATGTGCACATTATATTTCCATGGTCAATGACGTAACCTACATATTAAAATTCTAAAATATCCAAAATATGTTATCATGACAAATAATGCATGGTAAGCAAGTAACCAAAATCATCTCTAAATTGCAGCTGACAATGCAATCTGTAGTTGTCATTATGAAGTATAATATAAGATAGCAGTAAAACACTCCAGATCTGGAAATAAAGTGCATTAGCAGACAAAAGGCTTTGAATCTTGTTGACATTAGGCAAGTACAGTATGTATAAAACCAGTATAAAGAAGCAGATTTTTAAAAAATCAAACTACAGTATCTCTAAATTACAATGTAAAAGTTCATTTAACAAGCTACACTAAAAATCTTCAGGTTATGCCTCACACACTCTTAAATACATGAGTGTTAAAAAAAAAAAAAACTTGCAGGCAAGTGTTGCAGGAGTTATTGTGTGATAAGCTGAACTATTTTTATTTTGTTGTGTTAAATGATTTGTGTGCTTGATGAATATAGTATGTGTGTCATCAGTATAACATCAAAGGAGTTTTTCTGCTAAGCCTTTCATGTGCCAGTTCTTGGGTGTCGCATGCACTGTGAAAGGCATGTGATAGTGACTCGTCATTATGATTCTCAGTGTCAAGCTTTCTGTAACCAAACATTTTGCAAGCACCCTAGTTTTACACAGAAAATTACTACTAAATATTATAACCTTAAAAATGCACACTGTGCATGTTTAAGAAATGATGTGTTTGCTAAATACACCTCACATTACACTCTGAACGAGAGGACCTTTTTAAAAATGATGCCACCTGTCATACTAGCGTATCCCTTTGTACAACTGGGCACTGCTTCTTTCATAACAAAAAGTGGTTAATAGAAATTTGCTGCATTGATTTTCATTGCAATTAAGTATCTCTTTTTTAATAATTTATGCTGTATTTTAAACACCCCACACATTTAAAGCTCAAATTACTTCCATGGATTTTTGTGAATTTGAGGAAGTTCTTGTTTACAGGTAACTTCACAGCTTTTGGGTTACAGTTTCCAGCGCATAATGAAGTTGTTTGGTATATATCCATCAGACTGAACAGCTCTTCTAAACGTGCAGTACCGTCTATCTTTTTATGGAAAACCACTACACCAGGAACTTTCTGCTGCATCTTCCATTGTGCAGATAACTTTAAGTACAGCAGAAAGATACGGTCACAGCAAGGGAGAGCTGAGATCAGGGCCACCATAACCAATAAGCTGGACCATTACACCATGATATTCTAAGATACATCCTATTACTGAGGTAGAGAAAATGAGAAAACTGCGTGGCCATTATGTCATTTACTAAAATGCTTTACACTTTTAGATCATGAGCTACTACCCCCAGACTTCTTGCATGTTGTTTTATTCTAAATGACCACTGTGAAATCCAGATTTTGAAAATAGCCTATTAGTTGTATGTTGTAACAGCCTGCTTTGAAAATGCAATAAAATAGTATGTAGATTTAAAAATACTTTACATCAGCAGAGTAACAAAGTTAAATGTACAGCAATGTGTTACTTTCCTCCATTGTGCTAGACTGAATGAAAGCCAAAGCTGCAATGGCTATATAACCTGGGCTCTGTATCTCTTCAGGCCTTGGCGCTTTACTTTTAGTGAGAGAAAATGAAGTCTGCTTAATTTCTTGTGAAGGTATCTGAGAATTTAAGAAATTGCTATTGATTTGAGAAAGTTGAGAAAGAGGTAGAGTCAAAGAGTGCCCAATGTAGTCTTAATGTAGTATATGGTCATGAAAGCATCACATCTGTGCTGTCTTAAAGGAAGTAATTTACTTGGCTCTGGATCTGATAAATAGTGTTTAGATAGTCATTGAGCTCTACCCTGGCCTGAATGATATGAGATTCAGTTTATTAAGTATATTCCACAAAGATTTTGTAGCAAAGACTGAGTACACTAGGATCATCAAATCTGTGGACAACACTGCTGTGATTAGCCTCATCAGTAATCCTGATGAGGGAGCCTAAAGGAGGGAGGTAAAAGACCTCACTGTATGGTGCCATAACAACAACCTTTCCCCAAAAGATGGCAAAACAATTGAGGTTATTGTTGGCTTTAAAAAAAACAAAAACAGTTGCACTGCAGTCCAAATCAATGGCGCCCCTGTCCAGACAGTTAGCAGTTTCAGGTTCCTGACTGCCTTTCATAATCTGTCCACACCATCTGCTCCCTCAAAAAGGCTCAGCAAAGGTTCTTATTCCTAAGGAAGCTAAAGAGCTGTGGGATATAAACCAAAACACTAGTGAATTTCTGTTTCTGCACTATTGAAAGTATCCTGACCAGATGCATGACAATTTGGTTCAGTAACCTGACTTGTCAGGATTGCAAACTCCTCCTAAGTACTGTGTACACAGTTATAAATTTATAGGGGCTTGACTTTCCACAACCACAAACCACCTATTCAACCATATGTCTGAGGAGAGCTGAATCCATCCTCTCTGATAACAGCCACCCAGGTAATCTCCTGTTTTCACTTCCGCCTTCTGGAAAACACTACTGATACCAGAATACTTGCTCCACCTGCTTCAGGAACACCTTATTCCCCTAGGCCTTAAGGTCACTGATCTTTCACTAACCCGTTCTTCCATGTCTTATACTGTGACCCAGCTGCTGGTTTCAGTTTAATTGTAATGTATGTTTCATGAGTACTGCCATCTCCTTTTTATTTACTTATTTGCTGTATTTATTTACCTTCTGGTACTCATATTTAATATCATAATCATGTTATTGGCGTATTGTATATTATTTCTTGTACATACTTCCCAGCCTACCATCCCCCTGTTCACAACTGTGGCACAAGTATTTCACTATCATCTTGCAGCGTATGTGACAATAAAGTTGTTTATTCTCTAAAATAATCATATTGACCATTAGATATTAAGGGGTAAGCTCGCTTAACTTCATTTAAGCGATATTCAGTTTCAGAAATTACTTTATGAGCCTTGCAGGTGCAATTGGCAGTGAAAGCAATAGAAAAGTCTCATATAAATCCTTGAATAGCCATCCACACAAAAACAGGATTGCTTACCATTTTCCTCAATAAATTTGCAAAGTTTCATTGAGAACTGTTCAATAAATTCAGTGCAGCGTCTCAATGATTTGTTGAAATGCCACTGTGTAGGTCTGGAGAACAAAAGTAAAAGTTGATGATTTAATACAGAATATCTGTGATCAGATAAGCAGGTGGAAAGTAGTGCAGTGTTAAGAGAGTAAGATGCTAGTGCTTTGAAGATAAAGATACAGTATAATCAATTCTGAAGGAGGATTTGTGACACGCAGAAGAGAAAGAGTATTTTTTTACAGATGTGTTAAGGAGTTAAAATGAATCAATTCCAGGCAGATCAAAAACAAACTTGACCAGAGCAGAAGAAGCACATGGAACACGCTGCCTGATTAGGGGAGAAGCATTATCTAAAAGTGGATCAACGAATGAATTTGTATCAATACCAATAATAAGTTCAAAATCAACAAATGACAGAATGTTTTAGTGATGTCAGAAAAGAAGGTATTTCTATACGGCATGGACACATAACTCAAGAAGTGGGCAAGCTTTCTGACGCCCTGATTAGCTAAAGTATAACAGAACCTTCCCTCAACGTCATCCCAGAGGCAAGAATTTTAAATTGTATTGCTCATCTACCTAAAATGATAATGCCACATTCATTAGAGGATCAGACACCAACAAGATAATGCTTGAATGCAGCACGCTTCAAATTTTTAGATAAGAAGTGCGTTTCTTGAAGAAAAAGTTTGTTCATAACTGTAGTTAACACTCAGTCTTTTCTGAGGGGCAGTGTGATATCCTGTGTAGTGGGAAGTGGCCCCAGCCTACACTCTGGACATCTGATAGTTCATGAACCAAACAGGATCAGTGGAGAGATGAGACACAGACAAAAATTGAAGGGTGAATGGTGCAAGTTTATTTACAAGAGTGCTGTACAAACAAAATGCAGTAGTGTCAGGTGGGCTTTAAGACACAGTCCTTCAACACTGACACTTCTTCAAAAATAAATAAAAACAAACAAAAAGGAAAAATATGGTGTATTTACAAAAACAGTGCACTCCTACAAAACTACACACACACTCCAATAATGAAGGTTGTCTTCTTTTATCCCTGGCTCAAGAAGTTCCTCCAGCAGGAAAGAAAAATGCACAAAAACAAGTGTGTGTATACAGTAATCCCTCGCTATATCGCACTTCGACTTTCGCGGCTTCACTCTATCGCGGATTTTATATGTAAGTATATCTAAATATATAAAGCGGATTTTTTGCTGCTTCGCGGGTTTCTGCGGACAATGGGTCTTTTTCCTTCTGGTACTTGCTTCCTCAGTTGGTTTGCCCTGTTGATTTCGTACAAGAGATGCTATTGGCAGATGGCTGAGAAGCTACCCAATGAGATCACGCAGTTAAGTTCCTGTGTGCTGCTGACTGGCTCAACGACGGAGTACTGCATTAACCAGGAAGTCTCATCTCACTCATTCAGCATTAACGTGCTCCTGCTACTGCTTCAGGGGCTGTGTCCAAGCGCCAACAGAAGATGCAAATGATTGCAGAAAAGGTAAAAGTTTTGGATATGTTGAAGGAAGGGAACAGCTACACCGCTGCAGGACACCATTACGGCATCAATGAATCCACGATTCTTTTTATTTAAAAAGGAGGAAAAGCATATAAGATCTACGGCCGCAGTGTCCTTTAACCAGGGCGCAAAACGAGTTGCAAGTGGACGTGATAAGGCAGTAGTCTGGATGGAATCTGCTTTAGGGATTTGGATTGAAGAGTGCTGGAAGAAGAACAACGGCAGTGCTAAACAGTCGCCTGAAGAGGCTCCTTTAGAAGAGCTGTAACGCTATCCTTTGTTGTGCAGTAAAATTAAACTCATCGTTATCGGACAAGTCGTCGTGTCATTGTTGGTGAGTAACCATAATTAATTATCTACGTACAGTACTTATTACATGTACATAGTTTAGTGTCACTGTACACACATTTTACTGTATACAATTTTTCTTGCATTGTACGTATTTATTGCTGGTGGCCTGTCTGTCGTAATGGCTGTAACATATGTGATATCGGAGACGCTCGATATCTTTAAAATAATATTTAGGTTTTACTGTATGTAAACTGTGTTTACATACATAATTTCAACGAATCTTACCTAATATCTAAGAGAATACAAAGGGTTTATGCTGTATAATTGTGCGTGAAATGTTTATAATAGTGTGGGAGAGTTTATAAGGGATTAAAATATATAAAAATAACCATATGAACATATGGTTTCTACTTCCCGGATTTTCACCTTTCGCGGGGGGTTCTGGAACGCAACCCCCGCGATGGAGGAGGGATTACTGTATACAAAAAAAAAACAGTTGCACCAAACCCAAAATCAAAAACTATCCCAGCACCAAATAAGTATATATACCTCCACCAAAAATAATCACTAGGAGATATATAACTCTATATACAAAAAGAATATCTACAAAAGAATATATACAAAAGCCGCCAAAATTACAACTGCTCCTCCAAATAGCTCAGCAGTGCTTACTCCTACCTCGCTCTTAGGTCCACTGATGACCCCTGTTGGCCGGTAACTCTTTAAATATAACCGGCAAGATTGTCCAGCCAATCTGCCAACACGTCTACCACATGCACCTATCCTGGTAGACGGTAGCGCGTTCACGCCACGCTCCGGGCAACTATGTATTTAAAACCAAACCCCTGTGGGTCGCGCATGTGTATAAACCCTCCGGTACAGCCAACGGCTATGCTGAGCTCAAGCACGCCCGTTGCTGACTCACCAGTAAGTAAAAATCATTTCTTTAACATTATGGGACCCCCATCTCTGACTCAATCAAATGCCGGCTTTCTCTTTTAGGTGCCGCACTTTAAACCACCTGCACTGGGCAGGCTGCGAGGACACCGGCGTGTAAAAATGAACACGTGCGGTAGAGCCCGTACTGGCTATTATAACGGCTCCACGTGTGTCCAGACACACCGCACCTCACAGCGCTCACCCACTAGATGGCCCTGCATTCCTACGACAGTGCCCTCAACACACCAACGGTAAGCGCACTTCCTTATAGCCATATAAATGCTGCTGCTTCATTTTCAAGGCCTTTTCAATTTAAATTTGGTAATGCGAGGGCCGCGCATTACCACAGGCAGACAGTGCTCTAATCATTCCATGAGATTGAATAAAGAAAGGTATAGTAAAGAATAGAATGTCAATGAGAAAAATTGTAAAATTCAAGGATGCAGTGCAGTAAAACACAGGAAAACGATTTGCCAACCATCCCTAAATCCCCACCCCTCATAACTATATAGAACCCCAATAAACAATTAAAAAACTAAAGTTCCTGGACCAACGTGGAGCCAAGGAAAGTGTAGGACGAAACCTGGATCATCGATTCCTCACTGCCCACCTTGCCACACCAGAAGTTGTTTAAGTACATAAGAGACCAAAAGAAAGAAATAATATTACAGGATCATTAGAAATTGAAACTCAGCTCTGGCAGCACTTTTAAAAAATAAAAACTGAGAGGACACGTACCAGTTGAAAGAATGGTATCCATTGCCTCCATAGCCAGCTTGGGATCTGAGAAGAAGTGCTGTGAGTGGGCTTTGGCAGGATAGTGGAGTTTGAATACTGCCATCCATGGATTTCATTAGGACTGTGGTTATCACCTTAATAGTTTGTGCCACCTGAGCACTATAATTATGGAAGAAGAGAATCTTGTGACCTTTGGCAGTAAATGAATTTGCCATCTTTGCTTATCATAGGGCAATCTGTCAGAGTACCTTAAAAAATTTACAGTCACAGGAGGTGGATGGATTACATCAGCTTTTTTGCTGTAAATATGGTGAAGCCCTCATGAGATCAGGCTTGAAATTGGGAAGATGCAGGAAAGAGAGCAGCTATTGTGATTTGAGATACTGTAGCATTTTATCTTTCTCATTGTTTGAAGGAGTACCTTGGATTCTAAGATTGGCCTTTCTTGCCCTGTTTTCTTGTTCTGTTCATTTAAAACACAAAGCAGCCATTTCCACGTGAAAAGAGGATATGCCTGAGTCATATCACTATAGTTGGCCCAGAAAAAACTTTATTTTAATAGAAGAATTAAAATAGTTTGTTCTGTATGGCCCTGCAAGAATTAAAGTTGCCTTTTAAATCTTAAAAACCTTCTCTGAATAACCACATTTAACAAGGCTTGAAGTATGTGATTTTGTTCCTTAACAGTGTTTTTCAGCTCTGTAATTATCAAGGACAACTGATAAAGCTCAACCACCATGGCACAATCACATTTGAACTTGGAAGACTTCTTAAAAGGGCTACCACTATCTGATTCAGGAGAGGTTGTTCTTCCTGGAGGCATCATTCCGAGCATGTAAATTAATGTTGTGTTTAATTGTAATTGTTGAACTCCCACAAAGCAGCTTTATATGTGTAGGGAGTAGTAGTGATTTTCATTACCACTGAGCAAAAATGAAGGCAGAAACCAACCCATTACAGGGCATGAACACCTACATAATATCAGTTATAATTTTGACATGTATCAATGTTTAACAATAAGGTTAGAAACAGCAGCTCATTACTTATTTATTTATTTATGTATTTGTTTGTTTGCTTGTTTGTTTGTTTGTGTATTTATTAATAATACAGTTTTGTATGGCTTCATAGTTACTGAGTTGATAAACCTTAATACTGCAATGGCTGAAAAGGCTATTCTAAGAAACTAGGGATTTGAGGAGATGCTACGGTCATCCTCTTATGCAGACATATAGTTATTGCTAGCAGAATCTTTTTAGTCACCCTTCTCAGCTTCACCACCTGTGATTTCACATCATTTAGTGCATAATAAATACTTAACAGTAGTCTAATAGCTTGAAGTTTCACTAGAGGGGCACATTGAATACATTTCAACACATGTGTATCTAATATGTCCAGAAGATTTTGTTTCTTTTAAGATTTAACATACTGTAGCACTTTTTTCAGTACAACTTGCACATTTATAAAAGTTTTTGAAGTGTCTACAGACATTATGCAAAAATTCCTTTTGTTGCAGTCCAAAAATTAATCACAGATGAAACCCTCTATTTACATTATCTTTTTAAAACTGAATAGTAAATCCTCAAAATATATAAAATATAAGTAAAAGCTACATATAGAACGAAGAGCATTATACACTTACTGTATATGTATGTTCTTTATACAGTATAATAATCCATCAATCCAACACACTTAATCCAAATGCAAGCAAGCAATGAACAATACCTGAAGTAAACTCACTATGATTTTATGTACAGTACTTTAAAAAGCTATTTTTTTATTTTTAAAATTGTGCATATAATAAAGAGTTAAATAATGTATGTGTACTACTGTCCATTCTTTTATAGTGCCAATCAAGCTGTAGCATTTACAAAGCCTTTATCAAAGAATAACATAAAGGAACACACACTGAACAATGCTAAATATAAACATTAAAATCATTCTAATTTATATTTAAAAGGTACTGTCACACCACACACACCATTTTTTGCATTTCACATTGATCTAAGACAGTTGTGGCTGCAGGTTTTTATTCCAACCAGCTTCTGTTCCTGGGCTAATTAAGTGAACTGATATTTCCCAAGTTCCTAAGTTTGCTAAAAAAAAAATATTAAAATGTACCAAGCAGTTATATAGGAATAATGTATTTTTTTTCTTTTTAACAGTATTTTCATCTTGATTTTCATTCTATTTTCAAGGTGTTATAATTGTTTAATTAATCCATTATTTACTAATTAGTGGGTCTGACTCTAAAGTAGATGCAGCCTTTGATTATTCAGTGTTGTTTGCCTGAGTGTCTGATCTGCTCGTTTTAAATTGTCATTATTAAAATACAATGAAGGGGGAAAAGCTGCACAGAGAAAGGGCAAAGTATAATGAAATCAACGAAAGAGAGTTAAGCATTTAAATCTATAGCAAAAGCAGAAATATTTATAAATGTCTTATAAATGTAAAAATCATGCTGCTATGATCTTCTTCTTCTTCTTCTTTCGGCTGCTCCCGTTAGGGGTTGCCACAGCAGATCATCTTCTTCCATATCTTTCTGTCCTCTGCATCTTGCTCTGTTACACCCATCACCTGCATGTCCTCTGTCACCACATCCATAAACCTTCGCTTAGGCCTTCCTCTTTTCCTCTTCCCTGACAGCTCTATCCTTAAAATCCTTCTCCCAATATACCCAGCATCTCTCCTCTGCACATGTCCAAACCAACGCAATCTCATCTCTCTGACTTTGTCTTTCAACCATCCAACTTGAGCTGACCCTCTAATGTACTCATTTCTAATCCTATCCATCCCTGTCACACCCAGTGCAAATCTTAGCATCTTTAACTCTGCTACCTCCAGCTCTGTCTCCTGCTTTCTGGTCAGTGCCACCGTCTCCAACCCATTTAACAGCATTTCTCAACCTTTAAGTATTTGCGACCTGAGTTTTCATAACAGTTTTAATTGCGCCACCCTAACTTTTTTTGAAACCCTAACAAAATTTATTCCTATATTTTTTTGCTGCTGATACACCACTGCAAGTTTAAAATTTCTCTACGAATAGTGAAATTTCACCACATATGGCAACATTTGCACCCCCTTTTTTGTTACTTTGCGCCCCACAGTTTGAAAACCACTGCCATATAACATAGCTGGTCTCACTACCGTCCTGTAGACCTTCCCTTTCACTCTTGCTGATACCCGTCTGTCACAAATCACTCCTGACACTCTTCTCCACCCATTCCACCCTGCCTGCACTCTCTTTTTCACCTCTCTTCCACAATCCCCATTACTTTGTACTGTTGATCCCAAGTATTTAAACTCATCCCCTTTGAGTGAGTATCCTGATAAATTTTCTTATCTTTCAGATCTTACCCAGCAAACAGTGATACAAACACTGCTCTTTTAATCTTCTTCTCCTTTCGGCTGCTCCCATTAGGGGTTGCCACAGCGTTTCATCTTCTTCCATATCTTTCTGTCCTCTGCATCTTGCTCTGTTACACCCATCACCTGCAATGTTCTCTCTCACCACATCCATAAACTTTTCCTTAGGCCTTCCTCTTTTCCTCTTCCCTGGCAGCTCTATCCTTAGCATCCTTCTCCCAATATACCCAGCATCTCTCCTCTGCACATGTCCAAACCAATGCAATCTCGCCTCTCTGACTTTGTCTCCCAACCATCCAACTTGAGCTGACCCTCTAATGTACTCATTTCTAATTCTATCCATTCTCGTCACACCCTGTGCAAATCTTAGCGTCTTTAACTCTGCCACCTCCAGCTCTGTATCCTGCTTTCTGGTCAGTTCCACCATCTCCAGCCCATATAACATAGCTGGTCTCACTACTTCTGACACTCCTGTAGACCTTCCCTTTCACTCTTGCTAATACCCATCTGTCACAAATTACTCCTGACACTCTTCTCCACCCCTTCCACCCTGCCTGCACTCTCTTTTTCACCTCTCTTCCACAATCCCCATTACTTTGTACTGTTGATCCCAAGTATTGAAACTCATCCCCTTTGAGTGAGTATCCTGATAAATTTTCTTATCTTTCAGATCTTACCCAGCAAACAGTGATACAAACACTGCTCTTTTAATCTTCTTCTCCTTTCGGCTGCTCCCATTAGGGGTTGCCACAGCGTTTCATCTTCTTCCATATCTTTCTGTCCTCTGCATCTTGCTCTGTTACACCCATCACCTGCAATGTTCTCTCTCACCACATCCATAAACTTTTCCTTAGGCCTTCCTCTTTTCCTCTTCCCTGGCAGCTCTATCCTTAGCATCCTTCTCCCAATATACCCAGCATCTCTCCTCTGCACATGTCCAAACCAATGCAATCTCGCCTCTCTGACTTTGTCTCCCAACCATCCAACTTGAGCTGACCCTCTAATGTACTCATTTCTAATTCTATCCATTCTCGTCACACCCTGTGCAAATCTTAGCGTCTTTAACTCTGCCACCTCCAGCTCTGTATCCTGCTTTCTGGTCAGTTCCACCATCTCCAGCCCATATAACATAGCTGGTCTCACTACTTCTGACACTCCTGTAGACCTTCTCTTTCACTCTTGCTAATACCCATCTGTCACAAATTACTCCTGACACTCTTCTCCACCCCTTCCACCCTGCCTGCACTCTCTTTTTCACCTCTCTTCCACAATCCCCATTACTCTGTACTGTTGATCCCAAGTATTGAAACTCATCCACCTTCGCCAATTCTACTCCCTGCATCCTCACCACTCCACTGACCTCCCTCTCATTTACACACATGTATTCTGTCTTGTTCCTACTGACCTTCATTCCTGTCTTCTCTAGAGCATATGTCCACCTCTCCAAGGTCTCCTCAGCCTGCTCCCTACTATCGCTATAGATCACAATCTGAATGTCGAATAAAAGAAAAAAAATACCAGCTAATTAAATGAGCTCAATGTTTCAGGTGTTGTCACTGATTAGGAATCTGGTTGGAACAAAAACCTGCAGCTATAGGGGGTCCCCAGGACCGAGTTTGGGAAACACTGAAAGATGATTAAGTCTGTGTCAAATACATGACAGGATGCTGCTATTTAAGACCATTTGAGAGATGCTTATGCTTTGAATTTAATCAGTATTTAGCAATGCAGTCCAAGCCTAGAATCAGCAGTCAGGTTAGCCAGCATTTCTTTTGAATGGGGGAGGAAATGGAAGAACCCCCACAGAGAGAGCTTACAAACTACACAGATAGTATACATGGAAGTGGAGATTGAAACTCTAGAATCTTGAAAAGTAAAGCAGAAGAGAAAACTATATCCCAAATATGTGCAAGTTGCATTGATTAGCGGCTCTAAATTGTTTCAGAATGAGTGTGCATGTCAGGGTTGGGTATTATCTACTCTCTATATATAAAATCCTAAGCCTAAAAGTGCAACGATTTTGTGCAACGATTTTATGTGACATTTTAAATTGGGCTTATTTTAAAACCTACATATGTATGTTTGGTATCATTCTTTTCAGAATTTATCGAACTTTAATGTGATGTTGTTAGATTTTCAGACTCTTATTCTGTTTTTAAATTATAAACTAAAATATCAAGAAAGTTATGGTTTTTAATATCAAGAAAGTCATGGTTTTTAATTTCAATAAATCATTATTATTTTAATAATTTATTTTAATCATTTAATTCTATAAATTTTCTTTCACAGGAACAAACTATTAAAAAAAATAATCTGTTCATAACACCAATGTTTGTATTTAGGTGATTTAGTTAGCTGAAGGTCGAGTTACAGTACAATAACCCATTGCATACCATTTTAGTTTTCACATGATTTTTCCTGTTTTTTAAATGATTAATTTTTTTTAAAAAGTTTATGTATAAGAATGTCAGTTAAAACAAATGGATTGTTTATTTAGTCTCATAAATATTCATTGAGCATAGTGGACCTCAGTTTAACAGGAATATTCCAATCGGTAAGAGAGTAAATATTTTATTCTCATTTCATGATTTTTACTCTGTTAAATAATAATTAATTTTTCTTTTACATATTTATAGAATTTCATGATTTTGACTTAAATATTAATTTTCCTTTTGTACATTTACAGATTTTACTAATATTCTGGCCGCAACTGGGGGTTGGGCGCCAAAGGCGCCAGGGGTTTTGGCCCCCCTAGTACTTCATATAGTGTTATTATACACATTTGCATTATACATATCAAATTAGTCTACGATAACAGAGATATATTTGAAAACATAGTTTTGGTTTTAAAAGCTTTCCATCACCTCTAGCATTTTCAAACTATTTTCTAAAACTTTATAATCTACAGTCAAACATCGGCCAATACTCTGTTTGTTTATAAAGCAACCCAAAATAAATCAAAATGCGGAAAGAACGAGAAAAAAATAAAAAAGACTACTGTGTGTGGACAGAGGCAGTTATGAACGAGTGTACTGTGATCTAAATCATTACCCAGGTAATCCTTAAGCAAGCAAAACACTGAGAGATAACTAGGTGTGCTAATACATTTTTATAAATAGAAAGAAATTACAGACTGGGTTGAGTGGAGTGTCAAATATACACATACAAATAAATGGCTTACATCCAATGCTTGCTGATGGTTGTGATAATTATGTCTGTGACATATGCATCACAACAGGTCCTGAGCATTATAATCTTCTAACCAATCAAATTTTCTTCATGTTCTCTTCTTTATAGAATGCATTGCAGCATTGAACGAAAATTAAGACACAAACAACTAAATCTATATATATAAAATTCTTTTCGTGTTTGAAACAGAAATTACATATGAACATGCGATATGGGAATTAGTTTACCCGAAACCACTCCAGTAGTGCTCAATGTATCTTTACTTCTTAAATATTCATGTTTTACTGTTTAATAATTTACAGACTACATTTTATTTTTTTCCCTTGCACTTAGTGAGCGAAGCCACTCGGTAATCAGCTAGTATGATATATTATTATATATTATTCTGTAACATTATATAAAAGATTAGAAACATCAACAGACAGATTACTGGTTTTCCGAATGAAAGGACAACTGATAAAGCTCAACCACCACCGCAGCTTATATTTATTGATTTGCTAAACCCTAAATATTGTATGTAAGATGGCAGTTATTTTTTATTTCTGCATATTTTACAGTTGCGACTTATATTTTTTGTTGTTTGATAGTAGGTTTTAAAAGCTCATTTCTTTCCTAAACCCTCATATGGTTGAAGAAACTATGAATAATATTTCCATCCATCTATCCATCCATTCATCTTCTTTTTTTCCCTTCCTGTCTATTTCATTATAATACCCGGGTGTGGGTATTTAAAAAAAGCCAACCTGTGCATCACTATGGTGTTGGTTAAACTGGCCCTTGTGAATGTGTGCATGTGTCTGACGATGGACTGGATCCCCAGCCCAGGTGCATTTTCTAAAAATAAAATAGTACTGTAAATAACAAGACCACTATTCCAAATGTTTTTGCTTTCATTGCCTCTCTGAGCACTTAGAGAAATTCGTAGGCTCTGTCCACTCTAACCAACCTCAGCTGCATTTACTACTGGCATTGCTGTGATCACAACTGGATAACAGCTGACTGTATTAATAACCAAGAGTAAATGCATTTGTGACCAGATTGTGACCTGGTCACTCCAACCACATTTACAAGTTGTCAGAAACTGAGTGATGTTTCTCCTTTTAATTTAGCATATAGTTCATGCCAAGCTTTGTCATGTTTGTCAATAATGTGCCAATACAGCCACTTGCTCTACTTTTCACTCTTACACAGCACCTTCACTAAAGTCCAGATTCCTAGCTTATTGCTATATTGCATCTTACTGTGGAGTTACTTCTTTGAAAGCTAACAGGAAGCTTTGTAAAAGACAGTCAAAACTTCCACTTTTCAGACAACCTTCAGTTTCATCTCACCCAGTTTAGAGTGTCTACTGCAGGGGTCTCCAACCTTTTTTCCCCTGAGAGCTAATTTTACAAAATGAAAATGGCCGAGAGCTACTCATGTTTTCTAACGTTTATTCTCATTGCTTATTTCAACCCAAACAAATTGAATAAGCTTGTTTTGCCTGAACATTTACAAAATGTTGGTGTCCACAACTCACATTTTGCATTAAAAAAATCACAAAAAAGATTTAGTTCACCTGCAAGTGCATTTTGTATGTCTGTATGTATTTTGCAGTGTCTCACACTATTGAATTAAAACATTGATGCTGTCAAAACAAAACAATGCAATTACAAATACACAGATATTGCTTATTCATTTGTCAGTTAGTCATGTCATTGTTTCACTTCACAAGAGTATTCACATGTCCAGTTGATTGTGGGATGTGTTTTTAGTTAGTGAGATGACTGGCACTGCCAGGTGTCAAAAAGAGATGTGTATGGTGGAGTGTAGCCACTTAGGTTCACTCTTATGGAGTCATTTAAATGTTCATCTGTCAGTCTTGTTCTGAACTTTGATTTCATGACATTCAGGTGAGAAAAGGCAGACTCACAGAGGTATGTGTACCCAAACAAAGCAGACATTTTCAGAGCTGCTTGGTGAAGATTCTTATAGTTATCTGACTCTACTAACTCCAGAAATGCTGAGAATGCTGTTTAGACTTTAACTGCATATTATTTTGAAGGTTTACTAATACATAATATATAAAATCCAATGTCTCTCTGTCTGTCCGCTTTTCACGAGAGAACTACTTAATGGATTTAGATTAGTTTTTTTCTATAATCTGCTTGAACATTCCAGTTGATTTTGCGACTGCTCTGATTTTACTATGTATCATAGTTCGCTTGCGGTACTGATTTATTTGTGCGAATGTGAGATCCATGCAATGGGAAAATGGGGGGTGGGGTGCACTCCTCACTCACTCGCCAACTTCAGGGCATGTTCCTTAACTCTGTTTAGCTAGCGAACAAGAGAACAATTGAATTCAACTTTGTTTGATATTTAAAGTAAAGTGTTACTTAGGTCTTGATGAGTTTGAGTCCGGATAGATTGCAATTCAGATTGTGGATCGTGATTTTGTGTTAAAAGGATCATGATATGATTTTTTGGAAAGATTGCCCACCCCTAATTTGATTGATCAAGTTTTCAAATTTATGTAGGATTCATTAACCCTTTGGCGAGCTACTTGGAAAGGGGTTGCGAGCTACTGGTATCTCACGAGCGACGTGTTGGAGACCCCTGGTCTACTGTACTCTCATCAACACATTAATACAAATAATGTAAATATAATATTCTCTACCTGTATAATCCAATGCAGGGTTACGTAGCTTTTCCAGGAGCACTATCTCTGTATAAGCAATTAAAGAATATTAATGAAACAGTTTAAATTCTATTAAAATATCAATTGATAACCTAATATCATTTTTTCTTATTTTCTATCCTCACCACTGTAAAATGGAGTGACAGCTAATTGTCAGAGCTGGGGAAATGTTATGACTTTCAGTTTACCTTGTATGTTACATTCATCATTGAAACTGGGTGATTAAAACTGATCAAAATATATTTTAAAGCATATCTGTACTGGACTGGTCATAAACCCAAAGGGACCAGCTTGGAATTGCCAATGAGCCTAATCAGAATGTCATGGGGGATGTGGGAGGAAAAGCAGAGGACCTGGAGAAAAACCCACACACACACAGAGGATGAAAAGTCCATACAGGCAATGACTGTGCACAGAATTCACACCCAGGTCAATGGATCCATGAAGCAGAAGTGCTATCCACTGCACTACTATTACTATTACTACATCCATTCATTTTTTAACCTGCTTTATTATTAGTATTGTTAATTTTAAAACTACAGCTACTATTGTGGTGATGGTGATGATGGTAATTAGTAATAATAACAATAATAATAATAATAAATCAGTTTGGAAAATGGAAGGATGGAGGTCATAATGGTAATAATAGTAATGATAATAATGATAAAATATTTATGTTTCTTGAAACTCAAGGAATCTGTAAAAAGACATTTAATAGAAAAAAGGTAAACCATTGAAAGAAATGTTCTACTTCAGTTTAACTCTGTTCCTTGTTCTTAACATTTGCCTGTGTAACACCAATATACAGTATAATTGTACAGGACCCGGGTGATCTCCAAAATAATCCAAGAAAAACAAACTAATTTCACAAATTATTTCGTTGCTAATTGCGGGAAACAATTTAAAATTTCAAACCATTAAATGAACCATGGTCTTACTTCAGATTCACCGATGGTATTGGTTAACAAAGATTCAAATCCATATAGCCTGTATTTAAGTGAAAATAAAACTAGGAGAGCTGGAGTAAAGTATTTTTGGACCAAACTAGAACAAGCAGGACTGGCTATGCTAATAAATAAACCAGAGAGCACAATAATGAAAGTAGAAGTTGTGTTTAGTGGGAGGTGTATGTTGGTAAAAGCAAAATTAAACATTGCAAAAAGAGTGGCAATAATAAATGCATATGTGCTAGCTCTGAAACAAGATAGGCAGAAGTTGTTTAAAAAAGTGATATAATCATTGGAATGAGATGTGTTACAGGTAGTGAATTTTAATTGCTAAATAGAATAAAACAAGCAAAGTTAGATAAAGGACCAAAAACATGAAGAAAAATAGTAAGCCACTGTGAACTACATGATACACATAGAATACCAAGGAAACAGATGAGGGTGAATAGTGGCTGCATTGTTTCTACCCTGAATAAATCTTTCAATATAATTATATGAACACTCCTTCAGTGTTTAAATGATGTGAAATTTTGAGGGAGAAAGAAAAGAGGCAAAGGCTTTTCAGGCCGCAACAAATTGGTAATCACAAAGAGCACAGTAATAACAGTGACTGCAACGGTAACAGAAGGAAAAATGACGTTCATGGCAAACTTGCTGTTTGAAACAATACTGAGTAGGCCAATTATGCATACGTGTCTTAAATAGACCAATTTTCACAAAAGGCGCAGACATTATACAAAGAGAGTAAGACATAGGTTATGTTTTGGCAGAGGCCCTTCCCTGGCTTATGTTTTCAGTATTTTTCTTTTCTTTATCTTTTTTTTTCAGTTTGAATTATTTAGTTTGGTTATTTCTGTTATTATGCTGTTTGTTTATCATTTAGTCAGTATGTTTAGTATTGTTTTTGTTATGTTTACATTTTTTTTGGTATTTTTTTATATATCTTTATGTTCCCCATGTTTTGTGGGTGGTTCTCCTAGAGGCGGGGTCACCTGTCAATCACAGCTCTATAAAGGCTCATAGCATAAGAATTGAATGCGCTTTGGAGAAAGGGAGTTTTGTTAGCAGTGCTGTTTTGTTTTTCGTTGTCAGTTATTTTGATCTTTATGCTTCTGTATGTTTGGTTACTTTGTGGATTAGGATATGGGACTTGCTTGCTGAGGACTGTCTTCTAGGTAAACCTTTTTTTTCTTTTTTATATTTTTAAAGTATTTTGTTATTTTTTACATTTTGTTAATAAATCCTTTTTTTATAAAGATTCTGGTCAGACTTGTCACTCTATAAGCCAGAGTTTCATGGTACTCCCTCTTGTGAGGTATATTTCAAGATATTTGAGACAGATATTTTACATTTTGAACTTTAAAAGCTTGTTCTCCATTTTGAGGTCTAGACAGGCCTGATCGCAACCTCAGATCCTCAACTGAGTGTCTACTTAGAATTCCAAGAGCAAAACTTAAAAGAAATGGTGAGGCGGCCTTCTGCTGTTATGCACCTAAAATCTGGAATATCCTGCCAGTAGGAATTCGCCAGGCTAATACAGTGGAGCACTTTAAAAAAACTGCTGAAAACACATTACTTTAACATGGCCTTTTCATAACTTCACTGTAATTTAATCCTGATACTCTGTATATCCAGTTCATTATAATAACTATTCATGGTGGCTCTAAAATCTGTACTAACCCCTACTCTCTCTTCTGTTTCCTTTTCCGGTGTCCTTTTGGTGGTGGCGCAAGCGTCTACTCTAAGTACCATGATGTTCCAAAAATGATGGATGGATTAAAAGCCAGAAGTCTGTATGACCACCAGCATCAAGTGACTCCGTGAGAACCCTAACTACAAAGAGGACTATTTCATTTATGTTAGGTAGAATGCCCAGAGGGGACTGGGCGGTCTCGTGGCCTGGAACCCCTACAGATTTTATTTTTTTCTCCCGCTTTCTGGAGTTTTTTTTTGTTTTTTCTGTCCACCCTGGCCATCGGACCTTACTCCTTTTCTATGTTAACTAATGTTGCCTTATTTTAATTTCTTATTTTGTCTTTTATTTTTCTTTTCTTCATTATGTAAAGCACTTTGAGCTACTTTTTGTATGAAAATGTGCTATATAAATAAATGTTGTTGTTGTTGTTGAAGCCTCCCAATTTTCTAGGGTGAGGCTTCCCTGGAGTAAAACTTATTTTGGGGTAGGCCAGTTAGGATTCTGGTCTATATTTTGTCTTTTTTTTCTGTATTAGGTCTCCCCTTTTGGCTATTTTTGTACTACCTCAATCTAAAATGACACCAATGTAACACACCCTAACAACCCTGCAGTGTCACATAAGAAACAACATCTTTTTGAAAAGTAAATATTTTTAAGAAATTGTTAAGAGTGGTAGGTATCATTGTTCAGTCAACCTCTGACTGACGAGACAAAGGTAAATGAATTACATTGAATGTTAAATAGTATATAGTACATTAGAGTACTGTATATAAATGGTATAAAAACACGATATATCACAAAGATGTAGTACTGGAAACATCTTATGGATTGGGTCCATTTATGAAACTTAATGGAAAACTCCACTCAACAAAGTATGTATATTTTTTATATGTTGCTCACTGTATGTAGTTTGTAGTGAAAGCCAAGAAAAAAAAACTAATCTCATGTTTTCATGCAGGATAGAGATAAAAAGTTTCTGGCAACCAATGCTGTACACATAACAAATGAACAGATGAAACAATATTCAAACCATAACATATATATATTAATATTTAATAACTAATAAAATGTTCATAAGAAATGGCACTAAGTTTAACCCTGGCTAAAACATTGCAAAACCAGTATGATCATATGAAAACAATGCTAATATATTATAACTCATTGAAGACATTATTGAAAGATGAGAACCAATCAGCTTTGAATATCCTGTTTGTCATATTGCCGTGTTGCCTGTCCTCATTTTCATTAGAATACTCAGTGCTGTCATCTTCAACATAAAATCACTAATTCATCTATTTTATAAGATCTCTGTGGTTCATTACAATACCTTTAGCAGGAGAATTCTATCACTGCAGAACTGGGTCCAAAGTTGAAGTGATCCCTAGCCCCCAGATCTTTGCAGAACAAACAGAGACACTCAGCCACATTCATTCGCCTCATGCAAATGTGGACACTCTAGTCAACTTTACACATTTTTGGAGATGTTGAGAACCCAGAGAAAACACATACAGCTACTGAGATAATGTGTATATGCCATATAGATAACTCCTGGGCTGTAGTGGTGCCTACTGCGACACTGTGCTGCCTAAACCCTTTCCTGTATTTCACTAAGATAATTCTCCTTTTGCAGTAACTTTGCTTCTCTGTTACCCTTCTGCTCTGTTTTTATTCTCTTCTTGGAAGAATTATAGCCACTCCTCTCCCAAGTTTCCCAACTTCTTCATTCATTGATATACTGCCATTCATCTGACTTCTGGTGTATAATAAGCTTCTGTCTCCCTATGCCCTAAAACCCTTCTACTGTGATGCACTTGTCTCCTTTCTCTTCTAGAGAATTAATTCATGTTCAGTGGAGCTCCTTCACATGCCTTTGACAGCAGATATCACTTCATTGCAACCTGACAGCAGTTTTGCTCACAAGTGATGGTAGACAGGCACAAGATGTCAGAATAGGTGCCACATGCCTTAGCAGTTCTGAAAAAGAATGTATTTCTAAGTGACAACACACATTTTTTAAAAGTAATTGCTTACTGTATGTGTCAGGCTTCAGACTTTTGAATCTCCTGCTGCAGCAATTACCACATTTGTTTGTGTGAAAGTGCACTTAAAACAAATTTGCCAAAAGCCTTTGAAGCATTTAGTTGACCATAAAATAGAGAAGCCACTTTAGTTTTTTATTGCTGCATTTACAAAATGTACTGACTGACCAGACTGTCACGGTAAAATACTAAAAGAGTTACAGAGCATTGTTTCACAGATAAATGACAAATCATACACAATAAACATTTATTTCATATGCCGTGTGGAACACTTAATTTGTAAATAATCAATCTTTATTTTATATGGAGCCTTTTGTAGTGAACAAGATCGAAAAGCATTAAAGGATGATAAAAATAAATTGAGATAGCAAAAATCAAATTAGCTTGCAGTGAAGCAGTTATTTCGCTTAATAGTTATGCAAATTATTCATCACGGTGCTCTGTTTAGGATTCACAAATATGATAATATGATGTGCTGTGAGTGCCATCTGATCTTCTTGATTTTTAGGAGCTGAATTTTCAGTCCATGGGTGAAGTGAGGCTTGAGGACCTGTTAAATGAACATTGTAAAGCCAACTACAAGATTATGAAAAAATGGTAACACAGTCACAATGACATACAAAAAGGACTAATTGCTCTCTTCAAAACAAGATAAGATTATTCATGACAGGGAACGTTCTGTACAAACGCTTTTAGTAAAATTCATCTGTATGCAATAAGCAGCCATGCAGTCCTCTATGTTGAATGGTGTCCAGATTGCCAGTGTAACAAGAGAGAAACAGACAGTATAAATTTAGCAAAACCTTCATTGACAAATCAAAATAAAATTCTCACTTTGGCACAAATCACAGCCATCAAGCCTCTTGACAGTACAAAGAGAATGCAGATGGAGATATAATCGATTCAATCATGAACACAGACCATTTACTTATATTATTGTCATGATCTGGAGTTTTCTCCAGGGCAAAATATATTGAGACTTCCAAAAAGAAGCTAGAAAGCAAGTCAGAAACCTACCTGGTCTGCCCAGCAGAGTCAACCTTAACTTCAGCCAGGCCCCAAGGCAACCAGCTAACTTTAGCTGGAGCAGGCCCAAAATGAGCAGCTGGCAAAACAACTATAAGAATTCAAAAAAATATCACAAAAGCCATACAACTGTAATGGTGACTGTGAACCTTAGGATTGTTATTAAGGACAAACAAATATTCTTTATAAATAAAAATATTCACTTTTTTCAAAGTGCTTTTAATGAAAAAAACCTCACAAAAAGCACCAAATGCTTAGACAGACAATCCAGAAGCAAACTGTGTTCCAATATGCAGTCTGACAGAAATAGTTAAAAAAAAGAGCAAGGAAGGTCAAAATCCAGCAATTTAAAATAAGCAATAACAAGAAAACAGAGTCAATTTACTGTCACAATATATCTCATTGAACTGAACTGAACTCATTGTATCTCCATAGCCTTTAAAGAGTTAGGACAGTTCCTAGATGGCGATGGATAGATGGCCCTGCCTCTTGGAGAACCACCCACAAAAAACAAAGGACATAACATGATACATACTTTTAAATGGAAGCATAATTACACAAAACTGAAACATTATGAACATAAAATAAATAACAATTATCTATATACATATTAATATCTATATATCTCTGTATATGTATTTTGAAGGCTAAGGGATGCCAGAGAGCCCCAATCCCCAAACTCCAACACACAATACAGTACCAGGTTCAAATAAAGGGTGTTTAATACACAAATATCTTGTATATACAAACAAAAAAATCACAAGTCATCTCTCCTTCCTCTCTCTCTCACCACCGCACTGCTCTCCTCGATTCAAGTGTTGCCTTCATTCCTCCCAGCTCCAACTCACCTGGATAAGGCGGTACAGTTTATTTTATTAAGGTCCACTGCCGTGCTGTTGTCTGTTGGAAGCACTTCCGGGTCACAGAAGTCCCACATAGTAGGGAGTACATCTCCCTGCAGCACCCTCTTACAGCACCCATGGACCCCAGAAGGGATGTGCTGCCAGACTACAATTCCTGGAATTCTCTTCTGGTTCCTGAATGGGTGCCTATATCGAGTTCTGTAGCCATCTAGCGACTGGGGGAAATAAACATCCCCCAGAAACAGCCCTTCCCTGACCTCCTCTTCTGTCCAAGCCAAGGATGATGCTACAAATATTTCTGGTCTGGATGCCAATCCATTTATCTGGGGCTTCCTGTCCAGGTAAGGTATCTTCCCAACTCCTTGCCAGGATGCCTGTCCATCCCGTGTGCCACCTACATTCTATCTATCTATCTATCTATCTATCTATCTATCTATCTATCTATCTATCTATCTATCTATCTATCTATCTATCTATCTATCTATCTATCTATCTATCTATCTACATATTGTATATGTATGTTGTGACCACATGGGGCAGCCAGAGAGCCCCAAACCTCAGACACTACCACACAAACACAAGTCCTAGGGTCAAACAAATGATTTATTTGCATGAATTTTTCACAATGGTCTTCCAATGTACAAACAATACCTCTCTAAGTCTTTTCCTCTCCTCCACACCTCCAGGTGATTGTTGTGCTCCTTCCTCCCAAGTGTGATTTGCCCGAATGTGGCAGTGAGGTTCCTTTTATCTCAGACCTGAAGTACTTCCAGTATCAGGGTATAACCAGATGGAAGCACTTCTACGTTAGTGGAAAGTCCCAAAAACCATAGTGCACAGCTCCTAATAGCACCTCCTAGTGGTACTCATGGACCCTCACAGGGCTGCTCTATAGCACTATAACTCCAAGCGTGTCTGTGGATGTCCATTGCTGTACCTGCCTCCAGGAATGCAGCCATCTAGCAGTTCAGGGGAATATACAATAATCCAGCTCGCCTTTCTTTCCTTTAAGCTGGCGTCCTAGCCAGGTAATATTTCTCCATTGATTCCTGCAGGGATGCCAGTGTACCCATTCTTCACATGGCATCTTATGCCCAGATTCTTATGTAGGCAGAGAACCTCCTGCCTCTTTTCATGTCTTTATTCTACCTGGTCCTACCGCCCAGGCACGGGAGGGAGTCCATTCTGGTAGGGACGGCAATTCCTGCCTGCCATCCATTAGAGTATATATCATGTAAAGCTGACTGACTGACTCATTTGCTCATCAACAAACCCACTATTTCCCCTTTATCTAAAAAGCTGAAATTTAGCAGGATGGTAATGCTCTGGAGTTGGACATTGTTACGCACTGCATTCCCCTTTTTGTAGTAGTGCTGACATAGATCACACAGAGAGAGGTCTATGCGGAGATGTCGATTTATGCAAATGAAGACCATCTGCAGAAGTGAAGTGAAAAAAGCAAAGTTCAGTGAAGCTCAAAGAAGACACATTTACCAATTGCTTGCCAAGTGCTGTGGCTGTGAGTATAGTCAATTTTGTGGATCTGGTCCAGTAAGAACAGTATTTAATATATAATTTTTCCCCCTTCATCTTAACTACAAATATGTGGAAATGTCAAAGTAAGGACTACAATTCCCATTTGTCCGTGAACAGACAGCAGCTGAAGATTGGGGGAAGGAGATGGGGAAGGGGATTTCCCCCATAATGAGTTGAGAGAGTTTAGAAGAGCAGGGAAGGGGGTGCAGTTGGCAGTTAGAAATGGTGAAAAATATTGTGCAGCACTATACATCACTTAGGTGGGCCAGGGGTGTGTCACATGTGACAATAAATATGAGATGAGCTTGTTAACCCTTTAACCGCCAACTCCCTAACTATTCCCCAAGCCAGGCGAAATCTGAACAATTTTTGTTTTTTTACTTTTTTACATTTTTTTTACATTTTTTACATTTATTCAAGCAGTATTGACCACTAAATGTTGTGCAAGTTGCCAGTGTATACACGAAATCTATAAATGTAACCTGAATTCTCAGCTAAGCAAAACATCTTGATACCAAACCGTGCCCTTTTCAATGGTAGATACTGTCGAAACTGTAAGCGGCCCTTCCACGACAATAAACTTTCATCAACTGCAACTGACGGTCCTGGCATGTAGGGCAACTGAAATGCTTCAAATAAATGATCAATCAAAGGACGTAGCTTGAACAAGTGGTCGCGGTTTGGATCTTTCTTATCTGGCTCGTTTCTGTTGTCATTCAAATGAAAGAATTTCAGCAGCAAAGAGAATCGGTTACGTGTCATGACAGCTGCAAAAATAGGTGTTGCATACATAGGATCTGTAGACCAGTACATCTCAATATCTGGTTTTCTGATTATTCCCATCAACATCAAAATCCCAATGAATTTTTTCATTTCGTTTTCATCAGTGTCAAACCAAGCACGAACACGGGAATGTGGAGGTAAATTGGGATTTTTCTCAATAAACTGTGCTGCATACAGATTTGTCTGATGAACAAAATGTCTAATCAAATCAGGTGACTCAAACAGCTCATAAAACTGCTCAGCAGTGTAATTGTTTACATCAACAATAAAGCCACACGTTCCCTCAAACGAATGCAGAAAAGGTAGTTCACCACGGGCAGCAGCCCAGCTGAGATGCTGGGGATACACCCACTCAGCGCCGTCATCCGATGCGTCTTCATTCACAATATCATGCAGCGCACGTTGCTGCTCATCACTGTCACTAAAATCTTCTTCAGAACTGCTACAATCATGATCAGAACTGTCCAAAATCGCCTGCAAAGCCTCACTTGAAGTCAGTTTACGTTTCGCCATATTCACAGCTGTTACATGCGAATCACGTCACATGACCGGCCAAAACAACCACAGACTTGTCGAAATACAACGTAGTAATAATACCCACGCCAAACCGTCAGTTATACTACTTGCCAGGCATTCATATAACCACAGGCAAATGTGCCGGATAATTCCGGCAGTATGGCGTTAGCATTAAAACAGCGGTGCCGGATATATCCGGCAGAGGGCGGTGAAGGGGTTAAACTACATTTCTTTATCAGTGCATAACCTTGCATTTTTGTAAAAGCAACACTGTTGCCTACCAGCTTATCGTCATTAAGTTCTCAATGTTAATGGAGAGTCGAGATTTTTAGCAGTTTTTAGCTATGAATGATTACATTGTAATTCACCTTTGTAACATTACTGAATGCACTAATTTGGTATCCTTTAATATAGAGTTCTGCTGCAATCTCTTTCACACCAACACCACCAAGGACTATATGTAACATATGTCTAACAGTAAGCAGCTCAATTGAGGTATTAATATTAGCCCCGGTAAAAAAAAACTCTAAATAACCAACGTCACTATAAATGATGCCTATTGGCTCAGAAAAGTAATACAGCTAGTAAAAAGCATTTTAAGATAAACAGAAAATACATAAAAAAAGAATAATAAACAGAAAATACAGAATATAAACTGATAGACACATAATCATTTAAATGTCTATATATTGTGAGGGTCGCCACCTGGGAGTTTTACTCAGCTGGGATGCCCTCAGCCTGGAAGGCTAGGGGGAGGCATGCTAGATGACGCTAGATGGCAGCCCCCTGGGGTACGGCATTGCTACGGATTGCTACAGGGCATCTTCGGAAGTGGAGTTCGTTGACTCAGCCCTGTTGGGTTCCAGGGGGTGCCGAGGGGTTTGGTAAGCCATACTTGGTCGGAGTCTCAAGCCACAGCTTCAAGACTCCAGAAGTGCTTCCAGGTGTTACATAAAAGGAGCTGCCTGCCTCAACTCCAGGAGCCAGAGACGGAAGGTAGACAAAGCATGCAGCGAGGAGCAGAGGTGGAAGAGAAAGACAGGGATAGAGAAGGAAGATGCTTATTACTGAGAAACAAAGATGTGAAGAATTGTGGTTGTGTTGTGGGAAACTCTTCCCTGTAAGAGTATAGCACAATTTAAAAAACATAGTTTTTATTGCCAAATTGCACCTGAGCCTATGTGTAGGGACTACAATATATATATATATATATATATATATATATATATATATATATATACAGTAATCCCTCGCTATATCGCGCTTCGCCTTTCGCGGCTTCATTCTATCGCGGATTTTATATGTAAGCATATTTAAATATATATCGCAGATTTTTTGCTGGTTCTCGGATTTCTGCGGACAATGGGTCTTTTAATTTCTGGTACATGCTTCCTCAGTTGGTTTGCCCAGTTGATTTCATACAAGGGACGCTATTGGCAGATGGCTGAGAAGCTACCCAACTTACTTTTCTCTCTCTCTCTTGCGCTGACTTTCTCTGATCCTGATGTAGGGGGATTGAGCAGGGGGGCTGTTTGCACACCTAGACGATAGGGATGCTAGTCTAAAAATGCTAAAAGATTATCTTCTTGTTGCTACCTTCTGTGCAGCTGCTTCCTGAAGCGACATGCTGCACGGTGCTTCGCATACTTAAAAGCTCGAAGGGCACGTATTGATTTTTGATGTTTGTTTTTCTCTGTCTCTCTCTCTCTCTCTCTCTCTCTTTGTCTGCTCCTGATGGAGGGGGTGTGAGCTGCCGCCTTCAACAGCTTTGTGCCGTGGTGCTTCGCATACTTAAAAGCCAAACAGCCCTATTGATTTGTTTGCTTTCCTCTCTATCTTTCTGACAGTCTCTGCTCCTGACACGCACTCCTTTGAAGAGGAAGATATGTTTGCATTCTTTTAATTGTGAGACGGAACTGTCATCTCTGTCTTGTCATGGAGCACAGTTTAAACTTTTGAAAAAGAGACAAATGTTTGTTTGCAGTGTTTGAATAACGTTCCTGTCTCTCTACAACCTCCTGTGTTTCTGTGCAAATCTGTGACCCAAGCATGACAATAGAAAAATAACCATATAAACATATGGTTTCTACTTCGCGGATTTTCTTATTTCACGGGTGGCTCTGGAACGCAACCCCCGTGATGGAGGAGGGATTACTGTATATATATATATATATATATATATATATATATATATATATATATATATTTCCTATTTGTGTTGTATTTTAAGATTTTTTATAGTTTATATCATGGTGCCCTATAACTTGACTGTTATTGCATGGTGTTTGTGTTTTGAATGATTTTATCTGTTTGTTTTCCAGTTGAGCATAATGTTTTTATGCTTTATTTACATTTTAGACCACTATATTTTAGGATTTTAATGAAACCTTTCTAGGATGGGTTTTATGTTTTTGTTGTATTTCACAGTGTTTATTGAATTCAGTGTGATGTTCATGTGCTTTATGGTGTGGATTGCGGTTTTCTAGCAGATGACTTTCGTGTTTTTCTTTTTTAATGTATATTGCTTTTGTATGCATGCACTACAATGTTTGTTGTTGCATGTTAATTTGTGTTTCTCATGCAAAACTTAGGAGTGTCTTATGGGTGCTGGACAAAAGAAGTGTGAGGGAAAGATTAAGGGTGTTACGCAGCCACTAACTAGGTATCCATTTCCTTATTTACTAATTGAGAATGAAGGAGAGGCCATCAGAAGAACCTTGATGTCACTTCCACCAACACTCCAGACCTCTCCCTTTCTGATTTTGAAAACAGACATCACACCTTAAGTCGTGTTCAGTGTTGAACCACCCACTGAAAAGGACAGACAAAACAAAAAACAACCTAACAAAAAGGGATATAAGTTAACTTGAACCTGGCACAGCACACCAATTTTTGTGATTTATGTTGCTTCTCCAGGGACTCTGACACTTTATGTGTATTTTGGTTTATTTTACACATGCTAAATCTGGAAATGTGCACAACAGTCTGTAAAGTGGGAAGTGTATCATATAAAAATAAATTAAGTGGAGTTAATTTGATAGAGTGCTGGACATTTGAACAGAAGAGCCTGATAACATCTATTACTCCTGCATGGTAAACAGTCATTTGTTTGGTTCCTGACCAAATAAAATATAAATTCAAGATTAAACACTGTCTTTAATCAGACTTCTATATTAACTCGCATATTGTTTTCCATTTAAAGATTGTATGCATCAACTGATCTCTTTCTCTAAAAAGTTGTGGAAGAGCTTATTCCTCCTCTTGACCAGAAGTGTAACACATCTCTTGAGCAGGCCACCCTTGAAAGTTTTCTAAGTTGACTGTTAAGGATGTTAGTGTCCAGCTTTGAAAGACCAACACAAAGGTAAAGAGTGAAAGAAAGATAAAGAGCCCTTTTAAGAGGAAAGTACTCTGTCTTTTCCAGCAACTTCCTGGCCAACCGACAACTTCTTTATTTAGGAAAAAACAAATTTACATGACAAGATTTCATAAAATAATCCAAATAATCTTACATAAAAATATTTTCATAAGCCAATATATCTTACAATAAGAAAGATTTAATGGCTAGATATAAAAATGGTTCACTTGCTTAGATTAAATTTTTTGCAGTGATAATATTTTCCTTTTATCTTGACTTTTTCGTTCTGTTACAAACCAAAGATGTAAAGCTTAGAAAGTCATTGTGTAATGCATTACAAGGATAATTAGTGATTATTCTCTTATTATCTAAAAGAAAAATGGTTTCAACAAAAAAGGAAACAGACTGTGAAAATAACGTGCATATTAAAAGTGCTCTTGCATTCATTAAAATGGTAGATTCTCTGTACTCTGTGCTATAGACACTAATGTCAATGATGATATAACAAACCAGATGGATGTTCTCATTGCTACTGTCTGTATTAGGTAATGCCATTTAGTCATTTCGAGCACTGGACTCTGCACCAACAGACAGGCACTGAGAAGCACTTAGAAATGCATTTAGTGACTAAGCTGGGCTTTGAAATGGGAGCCTCATCTGAAAGGTGAAGGCAAAATCAGAAATGACTAGCTCATTGTCAAGCAGGGAATCTATATGTGGCATGAAAATAAATTCTGTAATCGTGGTATGCTTTTATCTTTTTGCTCACTTCAATCCTTTGTATATCAATTACTTTCCTGTTTCCTTTATAAGGAAAGGCATGCTAAATGATTTTTTCTCTGCATGAAAAGTCAAAGTCATGTAAAGAGACAAGTCTCCATCTTAACTGACTACACCCTGTTTAACATTTCATTTAGGTTCATATTATGGGATCCAGATGTTTTACCAAACCATACAACAAAGAGCAAAACTTTTTCTTTTTAAATCTTCTCTAAGACTGACACTTTCAATTTTAGAGGTAGAGTATCATTTGGGTGTACATTAAATCACTGGATAGATTTGTCCCTTTTGCTGATTCTTTACTTTGCTCTTATAGCAATTATGACCTCTGAGCAGAAAATGCTAACCACCCTGACCTCAGGTTTCTTTTATTGCTCCTAGTTTGAAATGTCTTGCTTATGACAACAAAGTTTTCTTCCAAACAATACTCAGAAATCAATAGATGTAAAAATATTAAGAATTTTTTGAACAAACAGTAGACATTTATTTTCAAGAACACATTAAAAAAACAGCAAAATATCTGTACTGTCTGAAATACCTGAAAAAAAATTAAGAGAAGTCAGTCTTAAAAGTTATAGTTTTGCAGTAAACATCTGCAAAACATTAGCAGTATGTTACTCTAATACTTCAATATTAATATTAATTACATTTTAGCACCCAGTTTACTTTGGTGTTTTTTTAATTAACTCTTGCTTGGGAAAAAAGGGAATGGATGGGTTTCTGTTTACGTACATAATCATGAGGTTGCACTGGGAATTGTGATTGCCAACAATTTAATTAAAAGAGAATGCTATATTAACTTTCCCTCATTCAGCACGCTACTTAACCAAAGACCCCTGTGGACACACAAAGCTTGCCACCAATTAATGTTTTCCATTTGTTTTGCCAAGGTAAGTACCCTTTCCGTACACTTTTACTTGTCATCACCCCTCTGATTGTGAGCGCATCACCTCTAATTTTGCACGCGGCACCACATTTAATTCTCCGCATCACCTTGTTTGAATGTTCACATCATGTTGTTTAATAGTGCGGGACACATTCTTGTATGCGTCACCATCTCATTTGAATGTGTGCATCACCTTGTTTAATTTTTTTTGTCTCTTGCCCTTCAGGGTTACTGTAGGTTTGGGTCTCCAAGAGAAGAAACCCATTTAATACTAGCAGCATAACAAATATAAAAGAAACAAGGAGAATTGTGTAAACAAGCAGGGAGTCCTTCAGGTCATTGAGAGTGGTCTGACTTTCTTCAGAACTGGTTCCATAATGAACAAAGACTTCCCGACTTAAGGTGGTTTATATTAACCAGAACATTGTCTGTACCAGGATGTGCAAATCTAAACAAGAGGTTGTGGATCCAAGAAAGAGCTTCAGCATTGGCATTAATAAGCCCCCTGCAGTGCAGAAACTTACACTTGTAGAGTTGAAGGTCTAAAAAATACTACTCTAGGATTAGACTCCTGATGTATAGCTAGTCATTCCAGAGAGGCATGGTTCATCTCCAAGGTAAACCCTCTCCCCAGAAGATAACACCTCAGTTGGGTCACTGCCAATTCAATGACTAGAGTCTCCCTTTTGATAGCAGAATACCTTCTCACTTGGTCCAGCAGTTTCCTGCTAAGATATATCACAGAGTATTCTCCCCCTGTCAACAGTCTGACTGAATAGTCTGAAGAGGGTCTGGTCAGAAGTGTTGGTCTGGAGAGAAGAAGGGAGAGAAACGCCAGGTGCAATTAGTACAGGCGAACACATGAGGACCTTCTTAAGGTCATTTAATGCCGCTTCTCATTGTTGATTCCAGAAAACTGTATTGGGTGCCCAGTTTTGAGTTCTATTGGCAAGGCTGTATTTACCTTACCTTTCTCATTTATATGAGGTGGGTCTCCAACCTTTAGACCAATAGCAAGGTAACTGAAGCTCACTTGTTTTAAGAAACAGAATAATACAATTTATTGATACACACAAGTATTATAGAAATATAATAACTGTATATATACTGTATGTTGATAAATAGGACAGGATGAAGACAGACTAACATATAACATAGAGAGGCTGGTTGTTTACTTGCTATTTAGAGTTCTAATTTATCTTGGCACAGATAAATAGTTTTATGATACCAAGTCGAGTTGTTGCTTTGTTGTTGCTATGATAACAAGTGGAAGATTCTTCTTGCATTGTAGTGCATTTTTTGTAGTACTTTTTCTCATTGCTGCATGATCTTTTGTCTGTGGTGTGCAGTGCTTTCCTCAGTTAGGCCCCTTGCTGTGTCGTCTGAAACTTAATAGGGAAAAGCATTGGCTCTTGCTTGAACAAGAGGTAGATGTTGAAGTTCCCTTCTGGAAGTGATGACTGCTTCTCAGCCTTCAGACTGGCTCACTGTTTAGCTTTGCAAAATGGATCTCAACTCAGAAAGAGAGAATTGTCGGTTTTAGCTGTCCAAGACAGAAAATGGCTTTTTAGTTGCAGAAGGTAATTTTGCAGCTTTCTTCCTCCCTGAGAATTCCAGAGAGGGTGCCCTTAGAGAATATCCCAGAAGAGATGAATGTAACTAGTTTAAAGGGAAAGTGTAACTTCAACCGATTGGATTAATGTCACCTCTAGTTACAATATCAGTGTCTTCTCATAAGCGAGTTCCTCTGTCCATCAGAGTTGTTATTCATTGATTTATAGGTATTTGTTCTTACTTGAATCCATTTCTTCCCTTCTGGCTCAAGAACTCTGCAGAATTGTCTCTGTAGAGATGTTAGTTCAACTCTGACCCCATTTCCAAAAAAGTTTGGACGTTGTGTAAAATGTAAATAAAAACAGAGTGCAATAATATGCAAATTTCATAAACATATATTTTATTCACAATAGAACATAGAAGAAATATTGAATGTTTAAACTGGACAAATGTACCATTTTAAGAAAAGAATAAAATTATTCCATGTCAGTAATACAATATGATTAAACCTGGGACTAAAGTTTTCCTTTATGACTATCTCTAACATCCTTTTAATCTCCTGCTTGACTTACACCTTCTTTGCCTCTGGATAGCAGGAGGGATGCTGCCAAACCACAACCCTTGGTTTTATTACAATATTATGCACAATGAGTGAAGTCTACTTAAGCCTGGCATTAACATTATTTTTTACAGAAGAAACGACCAATTGCAACTTATTCTTTTAAAGGGTGTGGTAAAAATTAGTCAGCAGACAGAAAAACGTTTGGGGATGGCCACCCCATATACTGAGAAATCAGCTAAGGAAAAGAAACAGATTTTTTCAAAAAGCGGAGTTCACAACTAAACTGACTAACAAGTTGAGTGAGCTCTATAAGTATGATGGCTAGGAGGAAGAGTTGGAATCAGGGCAGCCGGAACAGGAACTGATGTGGCAGGAAAGTGGATTCTGGGTGCTGGAAATTATATCATCAGGGTTTGCCTGAAGTGATGTAAACAGTGGGTGGACCAGTGGTGATGTCATTGAGAGGTAGGGCTTTCAACTGAACTGTAAAGGAACAAGAGGAGAGAGGATCAGATGAGAACACCAACCCACGGTCTGGCTGACGAATAACATTATTTGAGACTGCAAACTGTACCGCATGCATACCTGTGTGACAGGGGTTGTTAATCCTGAGCAACGAGCTTCAGAACTACATTGAAAAAAAGAACTGATGGTCAATGACCATGCCCCATGTCACTCCCAGTGTGGAAATATTACAATTAAAGGAGCCTTTAAGATGTCCCATATACACATACATGCAAATACACATGTGTGATATATATAGTGAAATAAACGACTGGACACACAACAAAGGTTTGGGGCAGCCAGCCGTATAGTTTCCCTAGCTGCAAAAGGCTTTTAGTTGAATTGAATGTGTACACATTCGAGTCCAAAGTAGAACTGATTAGATATTAAGGATGACATTTTTTTATAGTCTGTTCCCAGGAAATGATGTCCTCGGAGCCGGGACAG
>NC_041396.2:133633055-133675555 GCF_900747795.2 Erpetoichthys calabaricus | reverse complement strand
TCATGTTATGTTCTTTTTAAAATGTTTCCTTTTCTTTTTCATAACCTCTTTAACACTGTACTTCTCCGCTGCGAAGCGCGGGTATTTTGCTAGTGTATATATATATGACAGCAACACTTATAACAATGACAACACAATTACATTGACAATCATGTTACGTTAATTTTAAAATATTTCCTTTACTTTTTCATAACCTCTTTAACACTCTACTTCTCCGCTGCGAAGCGTGGGTATTTTGCCAGTATATATATATATATATATATATATATATATATATATACACACACATACACATATATTATATGTATATATATATATATATAGACATATATATGTATATACACATATATATATATATATATATATATATATATATATATATATACATACATACATATAGACACATACATGCAGTTTCAATAACATAGAAATCAATATAAACAACATTAACATCATTATCATATGAGAATATGAAGTAATATATAAGAAGCACATTTCATATAAATATAAATTATTAAACTGTAAAATCTTCTTCTGTAATGTGCTACCGTGGCTATTCGTTTGTCTGTCCAGGATTTTAAATCACCTGTAGCTCTCAAACCGTTTCACCTATTGACTTGAAATCTGGTACACATATAGAATGTCACGTCTACTATCCGCTTTATGGGTGATGATTGTATTACTCTTTTTATCCATCCATCCATCCATTTTCCAACCCGCTGAATCCGAACACAGGGTCACGGGGGTCTGCTGGAGCCAATCCCAGCCAACACAGGGCACAAGGCAGGAAACAATCCTGGGTTTTTATCTTTATTTTATTTTATTGTAGAATCAACTCCTATCTGCGCACACCAGGGCGGCCGTGGGCGGATGCGTATGGTGTATTCACTCCACGTTATTGTGCATTGCGCTTTCACTGGTATTTTGATAAAAGAATTTGAACAACATATAAGAAGCGTATAAATTATTAAACAGTAAAACATTAACATTTAAGAAGTAAAGTTACATTAAGTACTACTGCAGTGCCTTCGGGTATACCTCATTTTTTGTTTGCCCATTACATGCTTAAATGTATACATTTTTTGGTGTACCTACCCGAGAACACGCGACATATAACCGAGCGTGGGAGAAGCATGGATTTTAAACACGCGTTGAGTTCATCTGCTGGTCTCCCTCGTGGAATAACTGGTAATGTTTGACTAAAATCTACAGCGAGTAAAACGACATTACCTCCTATTTTTTTTTTTACGATCTCTGAGATCTTGCTTTTTTCGGTTCAAGGCTTCATAAGCTCTTTTATGTTCTATGGTGTACTTATCCCAACCCATCATCTTTGAATGTTGCAAGACTTTCGCCTTGTATGTAGATCGGGGTAATTACATTCATTGCATTCCTAGTCTGAATCACAATCTGATTGTATGGGTGGTTACCTGGCACTGTAGGGTTGCCACCCGTCCTTTAAAATACAGAATCGTCCCGTATTTGAGAATGAAATTGCGCGTCCCGTTTTGAATCAATACGGGACGGGACTTGTCCCGTATTTTTTTTATCATTTTTTTTAAAGCAGCGTCTCATGCAAATCATCCCACACGCATTTTATGAAGATGCCTCCTTTCCTACTTTTGATTGGGTAATACTTGATGTCATCGTTAGTTTGATTGGTCTTTTTAACTGTCCAGTGAGGAGGGCGGGTCTTTTAAGTAGAGTCTGCAAACTGTTGGCACTGGGATGTGGCACTCGCTGCAGTATGCGTCCCTTATTTTTTTGTATTAAAAGTGGTAACCCTACCTGGCAGGTAACACTTATAATTGGTCATGAAGTCGTCTAAAATCCGCCACGTGCCCTCTTTTAATTGTGAGAAGCAGATATATATAGCCAAATTCTCGCGCTTCGTTGCGGCGAAGTACTGCTTTTAATTTTTTAAGAAGAAAATAAAACCTTTTTAAACGGATTGAAAATATACCAATAACAATTTGTTAAGGATCTGTTTTTTTGTGAACCTCGCTTTTCACAGCTGTCCCGCTACGGCGTGTGTTTCGTTTATTTGACAGTATGTAGATCGTGGTAATTAAATTCATGGCATTCGTTTTCTGAATCACAATCTGACTGTATGGATGGTTACCTGCCAGGTTACGCTTGTGGTTGGTCAGGAAGTCACCTTACATCCGCCACGTGCCCTCTTTCTGTTCCCAGAAGCTGATCATAGAATGGTTTTAATAGTTTACTTTCAAATAATGCAAAGAGTATGCGACACGTGTTTCTCCTTAATTCTGGGCTCATCAGGCATACACACTCACTGCATCCCCTCTCGAGAATCGAATATCGTCAGCGCCAGAGTTGAAGCCCCTAACGTTGCGGTCAGCAAGTGGGCTAACATCCGCCATGTGCCGTCTTTCAGTTGCGAGAAGCAGATCATAGAATGGTTGAAACTGTTGCCCCTAACGTTGTGCTACGGCGTGTGGTTCGTTTATACCTCGTGTCTTCTCATTAAACTTTTATCTCGCGAATATGTTATTGCAATCCACAGTGGGAGCGTTTCTATAAACTTAATTTAAACTTACGTTTTACACCGTGCTTTGTTTCCCTTATGAACATGCTTGTATGCTTCACTGGCTCCCTTCTCAATTGTTTAATGAATTTTTTGTTCTTTGCTGTTTGCGGCTCCTCCTTCATTTGTCCCTACTGCGTTCACAGTCTTTTCACGTGATTACGTGGGAGGCGTGATGACGTGACACTCAACTCCTCCTCCCACGGCCATCGAGCTGCCGTCCATTACAGTATATTATGAAAAAAGAGGTTCCAGTTATGACCGTTATGCTTTGAATTTCGAAATGAAATCTGCCTAACTTTTGTAAGTAAGCTGTAAGGAATGAGCCTGCCAAATTTCAGCCTTCCACCTACACGGGAAGTTGGAGAATTAGTGATGAGTGAGTCAGTGAGTGAGTGAATCAGTCAGTGAGGGCTTTGCCTTTTATTATTATAGATATATATATATATATTCACGGCATTCAAAGTCTGTGTCACAATCTGATTGTATGGGTGGTTACCTACCAGGTAACGCCTGTGGTTGGCCAGCAATCTGCTAACATCCGCCACGGTGCCCTCAGTTTGTGAAGAGCAGATCATAGAATGGTTGAAATAGTTTACTGTCAAATAAATGCAAAGAGTACGCGACACGTGTTTCGCCCTCATTCTGGGCTCATCAGGCGTACACACTCCACTGCACTCCCTCTCGGGAATCGAACCACGTAGGTACCTGGTAGGTAACCACCCATACAATCAGATTGTGACACAGACTTCGAATGCCGTGAATGTAATTACCCCGATCTACATGCTGTCAAATAAACGAACCACACGCCGTGGCGCAACGTTAGGGGCATCGCCTCTGGCGCTGACATCCGAGGTTCGATTTTCTTCCATAACATCCTTTCAGCAAACAAGACTAATGTCCTTGCTAAAAAAGATCGCCCTTTAATGAAATGCTATCAATACGGAAAAACAGAAATCACCGGGCGGTTTTCGGTCAATGATAAACCAGCGTCTCTTGATGATCGCCCCTGACACATACACTTAACCAGTAGTGTGTGCAACCCACGATTTGTGAATTTGAGTGTGTGTGTGTGTGTGTACGTGTGCAAGTGTGTCGTTTCGTCAGTTTTACTATAAAAACAGTTAAACACCCGTTATTTTTGAAGTAGGGATATTCTGATCCCTGATCACAGATAAACATTCAGAAGAAACAGCGCTATTCCAGTGTTTTCCTCCATAACATCCTTTCAGCAAACAGGAGTAAAGTCCTTGCTGAAACAGATCGCCCTTTAATGAAATGCTGTCAAAACGGAATAACAGAAATCACCGGGCGGTTTTCGGTCAATGATAAACCAGCGTCTCTTGATGATTGCCCCTGACACATACACTTAATCAGTAGTGTGTGTGACCCACGATTTGTGAGTTTGAGTTTATGTGTGTGTGTGCGTGTGTGCGTGTGCATGGGTGTCGTTTTGTCAGTCTTACTATAAAAAACAGTTAAACACCCGCTATTTGTGAAGTAGGGATATTCTGATCATTCTGATCCCTGATCACAGATAAACATTCAGAAGAAACAGCGCTATTCTAGTGTTTTCCTCCATAACATCCTTTCAGCAAACAGGACTAATGTCCTTGATGAAACAGATCGTCCTTTAATGAAATGCTGCCAATACGGAATAACAGAAATCACCGGCTTTCGGTCAATGATAAACCAACGTCTCATGAGGTGAAGAAATGGGACGTACTGCGGTTGCGATCAATGCTTTCTGGTAACTCGGCTTTTGAGAAGAATCTGTCATGGGGAGGGACAAGAGGGAACGAGTGAGGCGGGTACAATGAGCTGGGGCGGGATGGAGCGGGGCGAGGAGGTGGGTATTTTTGCGAGTGATTTAAATAATGAAAGGAAAAAAAGTGCTTTGAAATCGAGGACCCCCAGCCAAGACGGCTTACAAAACAAAACGCGACAGACAGGCATATGCTACTTGTATAGAATATGCACAATAATGACAACAGTGTTAAAGCAATGATGAAGCGAAAGGGACATGCTAAACTTGGGTGGCCGCGTTGTGCCTGCCCATAAATCCCAACCAATGTATATATCTGAACGGATGTATCTGAACCGATGTATATATCCAAACCAATCTATTTAAACCAATATATATATATCATAACCAATGTATATGAGCCAATATATATATCTCAACCAATGTATATATTTGAATGGATGTATACAAACCAATGTATATATCTGAACGGATGTATCTCAGCCAATGTATATATATCAGAACGGATCTATGCAAACCAATTTATATATATCTCAACCAATGTATCTAAACCAATGTATATATCTGACCGGATGTATTCAAACCGATGTATATATCTCAACCAATGTATCCCAACCAATGTATATATCTGAACCGATATATATATCTGAACGGATGTATTAAAATCAATGTATATATTCAAACCAATGTATCCGAACCGATATATATATCTGAACCAATGTATATATTTATGAACCAATCTTTTTTTCCTGAACGGCCCCTCATAATATATATATATATATATATATATATATATATATATATATATATATATATATATATATATATATATATACATTTATGTATGTATATGTATGTATATATATGTATATATATATGTATGTATATATATATATGACAGCGGTGCCTCAGACTCCCACAGGGATCCATGGGAGTTGGAGTTTGATACAGTCCTGTTGGGGTCCGTGGGTACTGCCAGGGGATGCTGCAGCAGATGCTGAGCCCTGGAGTGCAGCTTTTCTTCCACACCTGGAAGTGCTGCCAGAAATCCATCAATGAGCACCTGGAGCACTTCCAGGTGCCTTATATAAGGGGCCAGCAGGCACTACTCAGGGAATATATGTATATATTTATTTATTTAATTAAAAAGAGAAATGGCGAGATATATCTCTTATGCAGAGATCTGGAGAATGTCAACAGCTGAAAATCAACAGTTGATGAAGATATCTCTTTTGAAAAGGAACTCACTGCTTTTCCTTGATTTACCATTTGTTTTTACTATTATTATTATTATTATTATTATTATTAGTATTAGTATTATTATTATTATTATTTCAATGGACATGTTGGTGGAGGGAACAGAGGAGATGAGGAGGTGATGGGTAGGTATGGTATCAAGGAGAGGAATGAAGAAGGTCAGAGGATAGTGGATTTTGCCAAAAGGATGGACATGGCTGTGGTGAATACGTATTTTAAGAAGAGGAAGGAATATAAGGTTACATACAAGAGTGGAGGAAGATGCACACAGGTAGATTACATCCTATGCAGAAGAGTCAATCTGAAGGAGATTGAAAACTGCAAAGTGGTGGCAGGGGAAAGTGTAATTAAGCAGCATAGGATGGTGGTCTGTAGCATGACGTTGGAGAACAAGAAGAGGAAAAGAGTGAGGGCAGAGTTAAGGATCAAATGGTGGAAGTTGAAAAAGGAAGACTGCATGGTTGAGTTTAGGGAGAAGGTGAGACAGGCACTGGGTGGTAGTGAAGAATTACCTGATTGGGAAACTACAGCAGCTGTAGTAAGGGTGACAGCAAGAAGGGTGCTTGGTATGACATCTGAACAGAGGAAGGAGGAAAAGGAAACCTGGTGGTGGAATGGGGAAGTACAGGAGAGTATACAGAGGAAGAGGATGGCAAAAAGAAGTGGGATAGTCAGAGAGATGCAGAAAGTAGAAAAGAGTACAAGGAGATAAGGCAAAAGGTGAAGAGAGAGGTGGTGAAGGCTAAAGAAAAGGAGTATGATGAGTTGTATGAGAGGCTGGACGCTAAGGATGGAAAAAGGACCTGTACCAATTGGCTAGACAGAGGGACCGAGCTGGGAAAGATGTGCAGCAGGTTAGGGTAATAAAGGATAAAGATGGAAACAAACTCACAAGCGAGGAGAGTGTGTTGAGCAGATGGAAAGAGTACTTTGAGAGGCTGATGAATGAAGAGAACGAGAGAGAGAAGAGGTTGAATCATCTGGAGATAGTGAATCAGGAAGTGCAACAGATTAGCAAGGAAGAAGTAAGGACAGCTATGAAGAGGATGAAGAATGGAAAAGCAGTTGGTCCAGATGACATACCTGTGGAAGCATGGAGGTGTTTAGGAGAGATGGCAGTGGAGTGTTTGCCTGAGGAGTGGAGAAGAAGTGTACTGGTGCCGATACTTAAGAATAAGGGGTATGTGCAGGACTGCAGTAACTACAGGGGGATAAAATTGATGAGCCGCAGCATGAACTTATGGGAAAGATTAGTGGAAGCTAGGTTAAGAAGTGAGGTGATTAGTTAGCAGCAGCATGGTTTCATGCCAAGAAAGAGCACCACAGATGTGATGTTTGCTCTGAGGGTGTTGATGGAGAAGTATAGAGAAGGCCAGAAGGAGTTGCATTGCATCTTTGTGGACCTGGAGAAAGCATATGACAGGGTGCCTCGAGAGGAGTTGTGGTATTGTATGAGGAAGTCGGGAGTGGCAGAGAAGTATGTAAGAGTTGTACAGGATATGTACGAAGGAAGTGTGACCGTGGTGAGGTTTGTGGTAGGAGTGATGGATGCATTCAAGGTAGAGGTGGAATTACATCAGGGATTGGCACTGAGTCCTTTCTTATTTGAAATGGTGATGGACAGGTTGACAGACAAGATTAGACAGGAGTCCACGTGGACTAAGATGTTTGTTGATGACATTGTGATCTGTAGCGATAGTAGGGAGATAGTGGGGATCAACTGTACAGAGTAATGGGGATTGTGGAAGAGAGGTGAAAAAGAGAGTGTAGGCAGGGTGGAATGGGTAGAGACGAGTGTCAGGAGTGATTTGCGACAGACGGATATTAGCAAGAGGAAAAGGGAAGGTCTACAGGACGGTAGTGAGACCAGCTATGTTATATGGGTTGGAGACGGTGGCACTGACGAGAAAGCAGGAGACAGAGCTGGAGGTAGCAGAGTTAAAGATGCTAAGATTTGTATTGGGTGTGACAAGGATGGATAGGATTAGAAATGAGTACATTAGAGGGTCAGCTCAAGTTGGACGGTTGGGAGACAAAGTCAGAGAGGCAAGATTGCGTTGGTTTGGACATGTGCAGAGGAGAGATGCTGAGTATACTGGGAGAAGGATGCTAAGGATAGAGCTGCCAGGCAAGAGAAAAAGGGGAAGGCCTAAGAGAAGGTTTATGGATGTGGTGAGAGAGGACATGTAGGTGATGGGTGTAGCAGAACAAGATACAGAGGACAGAAAGATATGGAAGAAGATGATCCGCTGTGGCGACCCCTAACGGGAGCAGCCAAAAGAAGAAGAAGAATTATTATTATTATTATTATTATTAACATTATCAAACATACTTAATCCAGTGCAGACTGAGGGGTTCAGAACTGTCTTAAACTTCATATGATTCACACTATTTTATTACTTGACAGACTTCATATGATACTATTAGATGTAGTGGGAAAAGGGTCTGGTCACCTGTGAATATGGAATGGTATGAAATCACATTACAATTGAAATAAAAATTGTAGTCCAGTTATTGAAATATTGGCTATAGGAATGTGTCCACATTACCTGCTAGGTAGATGGGATACATCATCCTAATTAATATTCCTCCATATTCAAATGGGGACTCAGCAGAATAAAAACGATTTTTTGAGTTACAATGCAGTGGTTAATCACTCTGATCCCACAGTTATAATATTTGTTTACTTCAACTGTGTGACTTTGGAAGGAACAATGACAAACTTCAGTGAGAATGTGTCATGTTTGTTACTTGGGCAGAAGCTGGACCTGTTTTAATTATTTGGACTGTGGGAGCACTGAGGATGTGAAACCCAGTCTCCTTGTTGAGAGGAAGCAGCATTACCACTGCTCCACTCACATACTGAATTTTACCATTAAATTGTAGCAGGTAGGAAGCTGAATATATAAGCAGACACTGGAGCAGAGAGTTGGTGTACAGTCCTTCTGACAAACTTTAAAATGTTAGGGGTTTATTCACACAGTGGATCTTGAGAGTTTATTAATCCTTGGAAACATTTGCAATCCATTTGTAATACCAGGGTTTTTTTTAATCCTTTTTTGCCATCCCTGTTTTTCTAAAATAGGAATTGTGTCAGGATTCTTGCAATGAATCCTTGATTCAAGTTTGGGGGCGGTTTCATCAAATAATAACCGATATTCAGACCTTTCCAAAATTTAATAATTTAATAAGCCTCTGGTGGACTTCCATAGTAAGTTATAATGGACAGATTCAAAGTCAGACACAGTCACAATCCTGGAGATCTAGGCCACCGATCTCCCCTCCACCCCAGTGCATTCTAGAGTAAAATATCTTCCAGGCTAACTGATATAATGACAGAGCCTTTCCATTCCTTGATTCCAAGACACCAATATCTCAGAAGTCTTTTCAAGGGCAGAAAAACAGCTTGGAGGTACAACAGTTTTACTAAGTGTCACAACAGCGTACCAAGACGAGAAACAGAAGAGAACATTAGAACAATTGTGACAAGAACAGGCCATTCAGCCCAACAAGTTTGCCAATCCTATTTGAACAATTTTTTCAAAATAACATCAAGTTTTGAAATTACCTAAACAACAACAACAACATTTATTTATATAGCACATTTTCATACAAAAAGTAGCTCAAAGTGCTTTACATAATGAAGAAAAATAACAGACAAAATAAGAAATTAAAATAAGACAACATTAGTTAACATAGAAAAGGAGTTAGTACAGATTTTAGAGCCACCACGAATAGTTATTATAATGAATTGGATATACAGAGTATCAGGATTTAATTTACAGTGAAGTTATGAGAAGGCCATGTTAAAGTAATGTGTTTTCAGCAGTTTTTTAAAGTGCTCCACTGTATTAGCCTGGCGAATTCCTATTGGCATGCTATTCCAGATTTTAGGTGCATAACAGCAGAAGGCCGCCTCACCACTTCTTTTAAGTTTTGCTCTTGGAATTCTAAGGAGACCTGCGGTGGTTTGGCACCCTGCCCAGGATTGGTTCCCTGCCTTGTGCCCTGTGTTGGCTGGGATTGGCTCCAGCAGACCCCCGTTACCCTGTGTTCGGATTCAGCGGGTTGGAAAATGGATGGATGGATTCTAAGGAGACACTCAGTTGAGGATCTGAGGTTACGATTTGGAATGTAAGGTGTCAGACATTCCGATATATAAGATGGGGCGAGATTATTTAAGACTTTATAAACCATAAGCAGAATTTTAAAGTCAATCCTGAATGACACAGGTAACCAGTGTAGTGACATCAAAACTGGAGAGATGTGCTCGGATTTTCTTTTCCTGGTTAGGATTCTAGCAGCTGCATTCTGCACTAGTTGCAAACGATGTATGTCGTTTTTGGGTAGTCCTGAGAGGAGTGCGTTACAGTAATCTAGTCGACTGAAAACAAATGCGTGAATTAATTTCTCAGCATCATTCAATGATATAAGAGGTCTAACTTTTGCTATGTTTCTTAAGTGAAAAAATGCTGTCCTAGTGATCTGATTAATATGCGATTTAAAATTTAGATTACAGTCAACAGTTACCCCTAAGCTTTTTACCTCCATTTTGACTTTTAATCCTAATGTATCCAGTTTATTTCTAATAGCCTCATTGTATCCATTATTGCCAGTCACTAAGATTTCAGTTTTCTCTTTATTTAACTTGAGAAAGTTACTATTCATCCATTCTAAGATACAAGTTAGACATTGTGTTAGTGAATCAAGAGAATCGGGGTAATCAGGTGCAATTGATAAATACAGCTGTGTGTCATCAGCATAGCTGTGGTAGCTCATGTTGTGCCCTGAGATAATCTGACCTAACCTAACCTAAAGTCCTACTCACCACTACACTACATGTAAATTGAATAATTTCTTTTTTTGGTTATATTTATGAATAAAAGCACACTTGTTTTGTTATACCTTTTTTGAAAGCAACACACTCCACCTCAGGGTCTCTTCTCCCAGCTGCATGCTTTCTAGCGATCCTGCTGTCACTCGCTCACTTGTTCCCACACCGACTCTCATCCTCCATCTTCCTGCTTCTTCTTCCTCCTCCTCATCTAACCTTCATTCTCTTTTTCAATCCTCTCTCCTTAAGCCACCAGTTGCATGGGAAGGCTCCACACCACTACCAACCCAGTGTAATTGGCGGCCCAGGTCCGCAGCCTGGCCCTGACACTGTACTAAAATAATAAAAGCACTAAAACCAACCCCATATTAAAACCAACATAAATAAATGTCCATTAAAAAGCTCAGTTCTTAAAATGTCCTTCTCCAGCTTGGGTCCGTGGGTTCATTTAAAAATCTGGCACCTATCCCACTTGTTTTTCTGTCTCCTTCTTCAGTCCCAATTGCCAGCTTATCTCAACACTGCCACCAAGTGTGACACCCTGTGTAGTGGCAAGGTTGGCACCAGACCACACAGTGGGCGTTTTGTAGTGCAGATTTGTGAGAAGTCAGACATGGAGACACAGACACAAAAAGGTAGTATTTCCAAACAAGAGTGGGTTTATTTACAGGTGCAATAAAACAACAAAAATAATGGCCCAATCAAAAATAGTGAGCAATATATACAGTGAAGTTTCCAGTCCCCAAAAACGAAAATAAAGTCAAAAATGTATATAAACAAAAATGATAGTCTTTCTAAATGAAGAAAAAGAGTTCAGGAAGAAACTACACAAAAAATCCAAAGAATTCCAAGAATATTTACACAAAAAAAACAGTGTATATACAAGAACAAAAACAAAGTGCACTAAACCCAAAATCTACATAAATATAAATTCCTCCACCAAATCCACCAAGCTACACTAGGAGATATTGATAATATATACAAGAAATTTACAAAATAAGGCACAAGCCGCTGTTTGGTATACTGAATGAAAAAAGCTATACCAACCACAGACTGAGACTAAAGGCAATCCTTAAGGGGAAGGAAGTGCCTCTTATAGTCGGGGCACAAATTTTTACCCAATCCCACAACACCAATCGTGTCACCAATCGTGACTGATGCAGGTGTTTCCTGCGCAGGTGCTCCTCTCAACCTTTGCAAGGCAAGGGCTAGCGGCCTCATGTGTGCACAAGCGCGAACTGGAGCACATCCCTACTCACTCCCTCAGAAGAGCCGATACACACTATAAATGTAAGTTTCTTTTCTTTTGGAATTCCCTCCTCACACTAATGCATGCCTGCACTTTCTTAACTAAAATACTTTGCTCCTTTTTTTGCTGACGGCAGGATTAAAGAGATGCTCACCTTTATGATGAGGTATGCACAGCGTCCTCCAGCAGGTCTGACTTGGAGGCGCACCTGACCAATCACGTCCCTCTGTGTGAACCTGCTGAAGACAAAGTTAAAATGACTACAAAAGCGCACCCTGCACTTAATGACTTAAACAGGTAAGTGCTTTAATGTTTATTTTGAAAAGTCGATTTTACCCTATTTATAGGACTTTTTCTTTTAAAGTGGTAATGCCTGGTAGGCAGATTACCACATCCCACCCCTTTAGGGATATCACTTTTACCATCTCCTAGTTTTGAAAAAGTTCCTCGAATTATAACCCTGTGCTCCCCTTGTTTAAAGCCAATTTAATTCCTACTTACACATTGCACCTTGAATTCCCAGTAGAGGAGGGTAGGTAATATATTATGATAATAAAATATAAGTAATAATATATTACTTATTTTATACAAATCACTAACAAACAGAGATGCAGTATGCACAGCTAATCAGCAGCTCTAGTCAGGGTATGCTAGCTTAAAGTAGGGAGTCTTCAGCCTGGATTTAAAAGCTGAGACTGAATGGGCATCTCTTTTATGAGTAGGCTTTGTGGCCTTACAATGTTTACTAGACGGGAATCTTGAGATTTTAATACATGGCCTGGTTTGTAAAATATGTTACATTCAAAATGGATGAGTAGGGCTTTGGTCATTTAATGTTTTATATGTATGAAAGAGGATTTTGAAATCAGCCCTAAGTGTAACTGGAAGACAGTGTTATAACTTAAAAAAGTAGTTACACTTCCCAATGCACTGATGTTGATTCAGAAAATGGATAGAGATGTTGATGGATGAATAATAACCGAGACTTCATCCTTAGTTTGTGTGCTTTGTTAGCTTAGGAGTCATTCACTTGTTACATCCAAGTAATGCAAACCAGTACTGGGGAAAAGCATTTCACAGATAGATGTGGAGGTTTAGGGTATGCTTGTGGTGATTCGGATAATTTTAAATAGTATTCTAGAGGCTCTATGAACATTTTCGTTTAATTCAGAAGACATTTATTATACATTATGTTCACCTGACCATCCATCAACTTGTAATTCCAATGCAAGATCACAGGGGCTGGGTCTGTCCTAATAGCACTGGGTGCAAAGCAGGAATCCTGGAAGTGATGCCATTCTCATTCCCATAGGAGTTTCCCATCAATATATTTCCAGAGAAAGCACCATGGTCAGGGACCATGCCTGAATTTGAATCTAGGAGCCATGAAGCACCAGTGCTAACCACAGTTGTACTATATTCATCCTGTAATTAATTAAAGAGAGAACACAAAAAACCCTTAATAATTCCTATTAAAATGCTAACTTGCTGGCAGCTAGAGTTATCCAATGTCAAGCATAATCAAAATCATAATACTAAAGAAATAAAGCATTAATACACCAAATACTTTATGAATCATACATGAAAATGGTGTGCCTTCTAAAGGGAAAAAAAATGTGAAGCAGTGCTTCACTTTAACATATAGTGGATGCATTAAGAAACAAACAAGATATTTTCAACTTTTTGTGTTTTTATTGGTTTGAAAATTGTTCATTTTTTGTAACTGAAAAGATTTACATTATTGGATATAATATATACAGGAGAGTATTAAATTATTTCTCTCCAAGTAACAGCACAATGACAGGTGAAAGGCAGTCAGCATGCCTGGATGAGCTAGCTGCACTGTTAAGGCTTATACGCTTCTGTTACCCTTAAGCTGTTAAACTAAAAGTTATGTATTCATTTTCTAAGCAGAATTCTCATAATCCAGACATTTTAAATGTAGTCTGCCAGCTTCACTACATCAAAGGCACGCTTGTCTACTGACCTGGAAAGATCCTACTACAGGATCATTAGGCAGGATGATTGTGTCAGTCTTCGACAATGTAGGAAATCAATTTTATAATGTTTTTAATGCCGGCCATTGCACTTTTAGGTTTGCCCAAATTATAACAAAGGGTGCCCTCATATCAGAAACATTTTAAGATCCAATTAAGAAAACTATGGGTAGCTACAGGGAAAATATGAAAAAAAAAATTTTTCAATATTTTTGTGCTCTTTATCTTGTTTTTCATCTTTTGTCTCATATATTTACATCATTGTACTTGAAAAACATTGAGCATGAATTTCATAATGATTCCTGTTTCATACAGTGCTGTTAGTCTTCAATAAATATAAACACCCTGTGTACAGCTGTGGTCAACATTTTGGCATCCTTGCATTTTAGATATATCCCGTACAGTATCTCCTGAAAAAGGAAGCTGGCAGTGAAACAGCTGTGGTCTATATCCATTAATTCTCTTGATATATAACTTCATGTGCAAACAATAACAAACAAAATCAGGAAATTCATGGAAATGATATAAAAACTGAAAAGTTACCATGACATGGTTGTTGTCCATCATTCAAATCAGTTTGATTAGATTCTCATTGCAGCGAAATTAAACTCACCTGCGATAAATTGCCAGTCCTCACATGAGATAAAGCAATGATTAATAAAATGAAGGGTCAATTTTATTCCGTGTTCGTTATTGACAACATTGAAGAGCTGTCCAAGATCATCAGAAAAATTATCACCGAACATGAAAATGCAAAAGTGTACAGAGCCATCATCGGAGACCTTGACAGTCTTGTTACCACAGTATGTAATGTTATTAAAGAGTCTGGTATTAATAGAACTGTCAAGCTTTTTGTTAAATGATGAATGTAAGAACACACACCAGAAACCTAGTTAAAAAGCAGGCAGAGGTCAAACCAGAAAGACAAAAAAAAATCAAGACACCAAACCAAAGGGCAAAGAGAGAAATCTGCTATTTGTAAAAGGAACCTGGCAAACATTCCAGTGCTAAAACAAATGTTAACTAAGTGATAGGAGAAACTACTGGCAGAAAGGTGCAACAAGCTCATAGATGGCTGCAAGAAATGTTTGGGGGCTGTCATTGCCAAAGGTTATGTAATCGAGTATTTTTTGTTGTAAAACTTTGGGCTTCTGCAACATCACTCAAAGGGTAGATACTACCAAAATATGGAGCACTTTCTGTTCACTACACCACTCAAAACCATGCCAATTTCTCCACAGATATTTTAAAGGAGACTTTGACTTGTCACATATCCTCTTTGATTTGGTTGAGCTAGTGTTTTTTTTAGTCTTCCTTGTGGTCGCTTGATGGTCCCATCACCACCTCCTTACAGTGCTGGATGGTAACAAGGCCCTAGGGACTTGGCTAATGGTGGGGGTCTGACGACAGGTGCTGCGACACACAGTCCGGAAGTATTTTGTTGAATCTTATGGAATTGGACAATTGTCATTTATCTGGTTATGTTAGGGCATCCCCCATAGGCAACGTGTGGCACCCTCGTAGCATGAACAAATCCTGATGACTACCTGCACATGACAGTTGACAACACCGACAACAGCAGCATCATCAGTGGTTTTGAATGGCTACCATGAATATCAGGTTACTCACTGGCTGCAGCTGTAAGATGGCTGAAATGGGGGCTATGATCAACTAATCAATATGGTTTATAAGGTAATGGCAAAGATGTAGTCAAATACATACAGGCATCAGAACAAATAATGGTCAATCAAATAAAAAATAACTGAAGAACAAAAAGTGATTAAATCTCTGAAATTCAAAACAAATTACAAGTTAATGGGTCAATTGCAGTATTCTTACAATGTCACTTCATGGCTAATTCTTATAATAGCAATTTACAATTGATGTTTATCTGTTTTAAAATTGTGAATGTGTACAGCGCTCTCAGCTTGGAAACAGAAATTGTCCTTTTTAAAAATAAATTGAAATTAACTCAAAAGAAAACATAAAAGTTAGGAACAAAAAGACAACCTCACTAATCCTTGGGCTTTTCTACATGTCTTTTATTCAATGGTTGTCAGATAGAGTGGCTTTCCCACCTGTCCGCCTCCCAGAGACCATGAATTATGTTCCTTTCTGTTTGCCTCTCTTTCCACCATAAAGTCTCAACTTTTCATCACTGAGCTTTGGCCTACTTCACCCTACTTTACCCTACTGTAGACTTCCCCTGACCTAATAGAGACTACAACTTGATTCAATTCCTATTCCTATTCTTGATTTTACTTCCGGTTGAGAGTGCACTGTGCACGTTTGGCTGCCACTTCTCACCGGTGTCGTATTTGTTTTGTTTTGTCCCGTCGGACTTTTCCACCTTTATCTTCTGATTTGACTGCTCTTTTCGAATTTTACTTATGAATGCCACTGGCAATTGCCGAGATCACACCTGCTTCAGTCCTGCGCGAGCATCATATATTTTCTAATAGGCAACAGTTTGTCACACTCAATATAACACTCAACACAATATAAATCCTCCACCTCACCTGTGTCGCTTGGTGTCCCTCAGGGTTCAGTCCTTGGGCCATTACTTTTTATACTTTATATCCTTCCTTTGTGTCAGATTATTTGCAGACATGGCCTTAACTTCCACTGTTATGCAGACGATATACAGTTATATCCCAGCACACTCACTGAATGCATCACTGATCTTAAGCTATGGATGGAAAATAACTTTCTCAAACTTAAAGTCTATAAAACTGAAGTGTTACTGGTAGGTCCAAAATCCCAACTTTCTAAGGCATCCAATTTCTCTATTTCTGTTGATGGTACACTTGTCAAACCTGCTCCTGTTGTCAGAAATCTTGGTGTTTTGTTTGATTCATCACTTAACTTTGAGCTACACATTAGGTCTCTTTCCAAAATTTCATTCTATCATCTCCGTAACATTGACTGCCTCCGTCCATTTCTGTCCTCTAATGATGCTCAGACTCTGGTTCATTGTTTCATAATGTCTCGTATTGATTACTGTAATTCCCTTTTCATTGGCCTCCCTGCAAAATCTATACAGAAGCTACAGTATATTCAGAACTCCGCAGCCAGAGTCCTCACCCACACAAAGTGTTTTGCTCACATCTCCCCTGTTCTCTTCCAGCTTCACAGGTTACTGGTTCCATCAAGCATTAAATTCAAGATTCTGCTTCTCACCTTCAAAGCCCCACATAACTTTGCCCCCCTCTACCTCACTCTGCTACTAGCTCCTTACACTCCTTGTCGCTCTCTCGGCTCCTCGAGTAGTAATCTCCTTACTGTCCCAAGCACCAGACTCTCCACCTTGAGAGGCAGGTCCTTCAGTGCTATAGCCCCTCAACTCTGGAACTCTCTTCCTCAGTCTCTCCGAGACTGCTCCGGTTTCTGCACTTTTAAATCTCAACTGAAAACTTTCCTCTTCTATGAACTTTTGTCATCTGTGTAATTTTTTTTTTTTACTTTGTATGTAAAGCAACCTTGGGTTTGTGAAAGGCTCTCAATATATGTAACTTATTATTATTATTAAACTTATTCTGGCTCTGGTAAGGAATATTTTTTAAAGCCTCATTCTAAGGAGTAAGCACTAGAATCACTGCTAGAGTCAGGGCATCTCTCTAAATGTATCATGCCACTGTGCACAGTGTTCTCTGGTGATAGATTTTGTTTCTCTAAAAGGTACAAGCCAACATTCTAGCCTCTGGACAGGAATAATGTTACATGTATCCCAGCTCAGAGTCATCTGGTGGCCTGGAAGTGTTATGTTGGCTAATCATGTGTTTGCAATCCCTTGCTTAGACCAGTGCTCTAAATGTCTTATAAATGTAAAAATCTTGCTGCTGTTCTTTTCTGAATGTAAAATAAAAGAAAAATAATACCAGCTAATTAAATGAGAGCAGTGCTATCAGGTGTTGTCACTGATTAGGAATCTGGTTGGAACAAAAACCTGCTGCCATGGTGTGCCCCCAGGACCAAGGTTGGGAAACACTTGCTTATACAACCAGGAAACCTTTGTATGGGCTGCTTTATGTGGTCTTTCCTGTGCCATTATAGTACCATCTCTTCCTGCTGACCTTCTCTCTACCAGCTATGTAAAAACCTACAGATAGCATCAGAGTTATGTAAAGGAGCCATTGGTAGAGAGTGAAAATAGTCAGTTCTGTTTGGTAAACATTAATGATGTAGCTTTTCAGTATACTGCTTAATACAACACTGCCTTGATTTTGCAATTTATTGAATTTCAAGAAAGTAGACCAGATGATAGTTATGTCTCTGTCTAAATTTTACCTGTACTCCTTTTAAACTCAGAGGTGACAGCTGAAGGGAGGAAAAGCTGACAGATAAAGATAAACATAAAGTGATGACATATACAGAATGAAGGGCTTGGTAATACAACTCAGAATGAACTGGAATATTAAAATAAAGCAAGACAAAGTCACAAATCATGGATTGATTTGGAAATTAATGCTTTATAACAAAAGAAAAAAAGAGAGCACTATGCTTCTCCATGGGAAGTTTGCTATATAAAAATAAACTAAATTCCATGAATCTATGATACAAATAAAACCAATTAGCTGTGTGTATTCCAGTAAATATAGAATGAGACATTTCTCAGCAGTGTCCTCTGCTTATGTCAATTTTATTGATATTTTCTAATATATAAAACAAAAAAATGTGACTTTGAAAAATAAATATTTATGAAAAATATCAATTTAGCATTGTATCCAAAACAGTATAAAACTTAATAAAGTGGTAATCTCTGGAGTGAAAACAGAAATCAATAAGCAAGACTTAATGAAAAAAGTGAAAAGGTTTGGAAAATATTTTTCTGTATTCTTAAGAAATTAGCTAGAAAGACTTCTAGTGGCCATGATTGTTTCCAGTTTTTGGACAAGCTTTATTATGATATTTCAGGTTCTGAATGCAGGTTTATAATGCACTGAAACAAAAGGGAAGCGCAAGTGGAGAAAGGAAATGTGGAGCAGGAGATGAGGTAAATTGTTCCAATTAATGCTACTTATTTGAGAGTTACAATGATTACTAGAGAAATTTAAAGAATTAAGTAGATTATCTTTAGTGTTGAATATGAACATTCTATTTCATAACAGAAAGAAAGATTTTGGTAACTTACTTGTAGTTTGTAATGATGTACATGTAGTTTTTGTACAGTATATTTTGCATTTCTGATGTGTCTAGTTCCAGTGTACTCTTTTCTGTTTTGTATGTCCACTGTACGGTTTAAGCGTCCATTTCAATTAAACATAAGAAGTGAGGAGGGAGTTAAACAGAAAAAACGTAAGTGAAGGACAAGATAACAACATTGTTTTGGAATTCTGCTCCATCAGTGCCAAAAATACAGAAACCCTCACTAAACTGAATTTGGGACTGTAGTTATATTCATTGTTTTACAAACACAGCATGGAAGATGCCAAAATCAATTGCCAAACAAAACAATTTATGACTGTGACTCTACATTAGTTGAAGGCTAGATAATCAACTCTATTGGTACTTTTTTTATTATTTGCATTTTTTATAATATCCATTCTTTATTTTATGTGCCAGTTTTAGCTCCTTCAACTTCACAAATGTTTTCAATATATAGTAAGGACTGGGGGATGATCTATGCTTTTATATATTGTGTGTATTTTGTCTTTTGAAAGGGCTTTGAATCTGGGTTTAGGTTGTATTGATTTAAAGGTGTTGTTCATATATTTTAAAAGCCCACAATTTCACATTTTATTCACACCTTTATCATAAACCATAGAATGGTTTTAAGGTCACTTAGAAGAAATAAGGTAGCTGATGAGAGGATATTTTCTTTTAATACAAATTTTAATTTTTAGTCAGCATTTTCTGACCATGCATTGGAGGTTGTTGCTGGACTTATCAGACTGTGCTCATTCCCATGCACTTAGGGGTGTAGCAGGAGGCATGGAAATCAGTGTCTCTAAATTGGAGGTTACAGTTCCTTTTTGAAAAGAGTATCTGTTTCTCTGCGGTTGAGGAAGCATACCTTACAACATGGTGCACGTTGAGATATGCAACATGCCTATGTTACATCACAGTAGATGGCATAATGTGATATAACATAGGAATGCTGCCACCGAGTGTTATTGGGTATGCAAAGTTTCACTGGCTTGAATATGTACATATTTTCAGTAAAGCAACAGGATGATGTGTTGAGGTGAAAAAGATACCAGATGGTATCCAAGGCTTTATAGGTACCTTGATGGTGGAGTGTGGGGAAATGAAGATGTATTAGATCTCTTCTTCCTCCATTGCTATATAATGTGGAGTAGTCTCTGCATAAGCCGGTGACAATCCTGAATCCTGGGTTGCTATGCATGTGTGGAAGCCAGACAATTGTCCATAAAGTATTAGTTGGTACAAAAGGATGCTGCTTTGCAAACCTCCCTATTACCTTTTGTTCCAGCAGGGACTGTGCAACATTGAATTCCCAGAAGATGTATAGTGTTGTCTCTTCCTCCATGATGCACATTGGACAATGCCTGTATTTGCACAAGCTCCTGTTGTTCTTGAAAGACCAGATGGAGAAGCCATCCACAAAAGGTTTTTGTTTCTGTTTGTCTGTGGCCAAACAAGTACCATACAAGTTGCATAGTGTCTTTGGTGTTCAAGAGGTGAGGAAGAGCCGTTGCTCTAACTGGAGAAATTAAGTAATTTGTAAATTTGTTTATGAGTTGATAAAAGAGAAAATAAGACTGGCAAATGGGTTTTCACAGTGGTTGTTGAGATGTAAGTATTGTAGTAGAGGATGGTAGGTAATATGAAGCTGCCAATCAATACATTTGTCCATTATACAAAGTCAAAGGAAATTAATGGTCTGGGAAGACAGCCGATTAGTCTTCAAAGTGAGTTGTAATACAAATGGCTCGATGAGAGGAAACTTCAAGCATGCTGAAGGATTTAGAGTATATGTCTCTCTTGGTCAGGGACACCAGGAGAACTTCTTCAGTGGACAAGAATATCTGCTGTGGTCTTCTTAACCCAAATTACATATTCCTGTCACCACTGCAACCCTTACTTGAGCAAGAAAATGATACATATGGCATTTAATTGACATGAAAATGTGAAATGTCTTACTACCAAAAAGCACACACAACCGATGCAGTTTCAGGATGCTGGAGACTGGAGGAAGGGTTAGAGGCAAAGCAATCATATAACTTAGCCACTTAGCTAATATTAGAAGCTGTATTTCAGTTTGTGTAAGCCTAAAAAAATTACTTTAACCAGCAGTGATGAACAAATGGTAAAGTGACACCAGCATGACCCATTAACTATTAACACATGTAAATCAGAGATACAATGATGACTGGAGCCACAAAGAAGAAGAGGGATATGGTAGTTTGTGCACTTTCAGAAATCACTGATACAAAGTGATATGTCTTAGTAGAGGAATATAAAGACTGACAATGTTCTCTCAATTCAAAAGGTAAGCTGAATGAAGGCGAGCTGTGTGGGAGGACTGCATTGTATCAAGGCATCATTAATATAAAGTCTTATTATATTTGTATCAAGACTCTTTCTCAGAAACAAAAAAGAAAATGTATAACATTTACTCATCATTTCTAAGGGTAAAATGACTAAATACTGTACGACTTTAATTTCAAGCCACATCTTATGGCCACTCAATAACTAGATTTGCCATGCCTCAGTATACTGGCAGAGCTACTTTCTTGAAGATATTTTGAGAGAGGTGCAGACATAGCTGATAACTGATTCAATATTATTTCTGCTGTTTATAAATCTTGTCAGTTTTCAAGTGTCAAATACTTGCAAAGACGTTTAATCATTTACTGTTTTTGACTCGTGGCTCAGCACAGGAATACTAAAAGAATATGCCCCAGAAGGCCAAAAATGGCAAATAATAGTGTGCTTTGGGATTGGAGACTAAGCACTGAATTTTCAGATAAACAATTTATGCCCTCTGACTTGTTTACTTTCTGCTTTACTGCAGATGTACATTGGAAATTCATAAATCACAAAGGGATAATGTGCTGTGTTGCTTTATCTCTTATAAACCTTACTGTTTTAGAGCAACTTTGGCATGAAATATATTATACATGACATTCATACTAGTCATTAGTACCAGTTAGTCTAGCTTTGAAAATATTCTGGGAGCAGATGTTGCATTATAACCAAACGGATACTCTAGGATCACACCAAATGGATTCTTTATCATAATGTCTAAACTCCATGTCTCTTTCTTAATGGAAGTTCAGTCAATTATCCCATCAAAAATGCTTACATGCTGGATATGGATATTATATACTGATAATGGGTTTGTTTTAAAGTATATATGCTTGCAGATTTAAACTTAAAAGTTATATGGACTGTAAGAGCCATTTTCCTAGTTATATAAGACTTATAAATATTTTACAAGATGACAATACATAATCTATGGGAGGTTCCTATAACCCCCATAAGATAGAATTGTATTGTATATTCTTGCCATTTCTATCTGCTTTGATTAAACATTATTCTTCAGTTAGTGACCAGCCTTGCCACGTGCAAGGCGTAGAGGGCATAAGGTTTTAAACCGTACCCATGCCAATGGGCCTTCTGAGTGTGTGAAGTAACATGTAAGAAAATAGCACTTATTTAAGTGCAGAGCCGTATGCTTAAGGCGTACAGAAGAAGAAATTAAGAACTTTTAAGTACAGAAATAACTAAAGTTTTTCAAGAAAAGCTAAGTTTAGAGAAGATATATTTTTCCTTTTTTTTTGCCTTTTATTCTACATGTGTAACTACCTTTTTCTTTATTCTTGTGTGGATAATTTGCTTTTAATTTTCACTAAATAATTTTAAAACAAACTTTTGGACTGAGAGATTATTTTCAGCATGCGTTTTACCCATGCTCGATCTGCTTTATACTTCGGCGGCTACATTGACAATATTAGGTCCTGAATGGGTTGAAATTTTGCAACTCTTACAGAAAAGTCAACTCATAAAGAATTGCATAACCAAGTGGGAGCTAGGTAGACAGATCAGTAAGACTTTCATTTGTCCTTTCCAATGGTCGTGAACCAGAGAAGATTATCGTCTCTAGTATGTGTGCTGTCACACACGTATGAATGGGAGGCAGCTAAAGGGCTTGAATGAGGGTAATTCTACACCAGACCAGGGGGTGGAGGAGTGCACCAACCCTTTCTCTGTTCCCGCTGCAGACCAGTTAAGGGAAATTCGACCTGCTCCTGATGACATCACTTTCAGATCCAGGCACGATGACATCACTTCTGGTCCCGATCCTGCTAACCTGGTTTGCGACCTGATAACCTCATTACCAGTTTTGACTCTGCTGACCTCACTTCCTCTGCCTGACTATAAAACCGCCATTTTGTATCCTGCAAATCAGTTCAGTCTTGAACTCAGTGTGACCACAATCTCGCAAATCTTTTCTTTTTTGAAACCAACTTATAGGGTGGTCCAAATCTAACTATGCAACTTTTAATGCAATGCAATGCAATAATTGCATAATTAGATCTGGACCACCCTGTACATTATATGGGGCGGCTGGCCCAAACCTTTTTGTAGCATCTGTCAATTCTTTTGACAGTGCAAATAGAAGTTTACCTTTTCAGTTTTCTTAATATATTTATATATTTTAAATTTACTAATATTATTTTAGGATAATTTCAACAAGATTATAGCATTGATATATGTGCAACTGTTGGTCCAGTTGTCTTCCCCCTTTTAATTGGCTTACCCACCAATAACAGCATCTTATGTTCTATTTCAAGTAGATAAGCAGTAGATTTTGTGTTTGTGTAGTTCACATGGAAAGCAAAAGGAAATTATTAAATTTTTTTACCAAAATGGTAGTAGGTGCCTAAAGGACCTGCTGTTCTGCATTAGGAACACCAAACATTTTGGTATTGTTGAGTGTGTTGACTAATTACATGACATACAACAATCACTGCTGAACATACTAGTCATACCAAAAATGGCATTCAAATGACTCAAAATATTCAAACATTGTAACAAATCAAGTTCACTGCATAAGTTAAAAAGGAGCTTTTTGTGTGCCATAATACTTACTGCCACAAATCTGGGAAAATCTTAACAGTTCAGGGTACATGAACATAAATTTGGTTTGATGCAGTGGCCTACCTAGTAGCTAGAACTTAGTGCAATGAACTATTTGTCTCATGAGATGGAACATGTTTTTTGGAGTAGTGATTAGTAATCAGTAAATTTGTCAAAGCTATGGGACTCATTCGGAATCAACATGGGTTCACCCTACTACATTCTCAACAATTTGTTCTTCCCTTGCTTTGACTAATTCTGACTGTTTTGAGGTAGTCATGAGTGCAGCAGGGAACAATCATTCTGTGGGAATGCAGATCTTTTAACTAAAGGACCATTTAAAAAAACACCAGCAGATAACAAACATGTGTAACTACGTTGTTTTACTGCAAATGCACAGCCAAAGGGGCTTCATAATTAATTTGTTGGTGGGCTTCTGAATTCTTCAGAATTTACTTTCAGTTTTATCATTTTCGAGACATTCACAACCAACGCAGCCAATCAGCTAAACACTTTAAAAGTAACAAAAAAGCATTTTTTTCTTCATTAAAACCAGGGTGCTGCATTCACAGCCCAAAACTACATTCCTAACAAACAATAACTTTGCACTAAAATATAGGTTGCTATACAGAGTAACCACTCAGTCTACTATATGCATATATACAGTATGTGTATATAGCTGCATTTTTTGTGTTTCAGTCTGTTTTACATTTTTAGATTTACTTCATATTGGTTTTGCATTTTTAACATTCACCATTATTAAAGGGTAAGTGTCTGTGTGTTTGTCTGTGTGTGTGTGTTTGGTTGCTATGCCTCTGTCATTCCCAAAGATGGTGCATCACGAACATTTTTAGCAATAAAATGCATTGCATGTGTCATTGCAACAGATGTCACATCCCAAAACATTAAAATTGCTTTTATAATTCCCATACCAAATGGTATATAAAAGAGATGTATGCACTGCATGGTGCACTGAAAATGTTAACACTGAAGTCTACGTTGAATACTTAGATTTCAACCCATCTTAAACAGGTCATACAGTTAGTATATTTCTGAATGTGTATAAGATCTTTTAGCTGGTAAAAGGGATGCCCGCCCATCAATTTATTCACCATTTATTAACCTCATTTAGTTCAAATGCAGGCCCTTAATTTGGAATGTGCAAAGCATTAAAATTTATTTTTGGATAATGACCACTTCAGGTGTATTTAATTTCACCACAGTATTAATTAAATTAGGTATTTGAAATCAACAAAAGTCTGCAAGTGTGTGTGTGAGACTATGCCTTACTTTGGATTTTTGTCCCATCTGTATCTTTGTCTAGCCTTGAGCCCAAAACATCTGGGGCTTCATGTATAACGCCGTGCGTAGAACTCACACTATAACATGGCGTAAGCACAAAAGCGGGATTGTGCGTACGCACAGAAAAATCCAGATGCAGGAATCTATGCACACGCAAACTTTCACGTTCTTCCACTACATAAATCCCAATCAGCGTGAAAAGTAACTCACGTGCACGCGCCTTCTGTCCCGCCCCAACTCCTCCCAGAATTATGCCTCTTTGAATATGCAAATCGATATAAATAGCCTTCTGAGAAAAGACAATGGGAAAAGCACAGGGGAAAATATAAGAATTTCAGCGAATACCAAGTGAAGGCAAAGGAAAAACGTTCTATTTGTTGGTTTAAACAGTGGTATAATCAACAAAAGAAAGTTGATCGAGTGACAGAGTGTCAGAGAAACTCGAAAGATCGAGTTCACAAAGTTGCAGAGTGCCCGAAATAAAAAAAAAAATCACATATCAAAGTCGCCGTGAAAAGGCAAGTTGTAGCCAACCGTCTGAGTGTCATATGAAAGCTTATTAGGGTACAGACAAAAAAATAGGCACACAGTGGGAAAAAAGCACGAAATGTCAACTTTAATGTTTAAATTTCCACTTTAATCACGTAGTGTATTTTGCCATTAAAATAGAACATCATAAACTTCATCTTAAAATCGATTATTTTACTAGTTTCTCAAGTATCACGTTAAATGCTTTGTTCTGTGTTTGATCTTCTATGTGCTCTATGTGTGTGAATCACTACGTGCTTCCGTTCTTTCTCTTTCTCCGACAGGACACAGAATCCATTACATTCGAGCTATTACAGCTCTCTGAATAATTAAAATACTGAGATGTATACGTGATATCATTTTCATGAAGATAGGAATGAAAGCATATTATTAAACATGGGAACATGGTGGCGCAGTGATTGTTCATATCTCATGCAAGAGGCTTGCTGCGCCATGTGCGACCTTCGATGAAATAATTTATTACAAAAGTACTGTCTTTTTCAAACGTACTAACCTCCAATTCCTGTCCTTACTTTTCTTTCTCCAAAAACCCAATCGCCACACAATCAGCTCTGTAATAGACGTTAAGCCATTTGTAAGCTTAGAACGCAGATTCTTCAAAACTTTTAAGGAACATTGAAATATCTTCGTAGTACATGTTTAATTATTCTATTCGTCTATCCTTCCAGTGTCGCGTCAGCACCAGCAAGAATACAGTGCAAGGCAGGAGCTATCCGTGAACTAGCTATACGCTGCGGCACCGTGTCCTCGCATGTTTAATTATTAACAATACAGATTATTTAAATGAGGTTAAAGTTTTATCTGTATACTATAAGCAACATATTTTACAGCATTTCATCTTAAAAATGATATTGTCATCATACGCGCTTTATAGTAGTGCAGGTTGTGCAATATTATAACTGTAGTGTAAGTTTACAGTGAGGTGATTGTACTTATAAGTACAAACAGTTCTACAAGGAGCACTTGATGGACTGATTGAGTGCGTTTATAGTTCTTGGGATGAAACTTTTTCTGAAACGCGAGGTCCGTACAGGAAAGGCTTTGACGCTTTTTGCCGTGTTTGAGGTGGTGTGTACTTGAAACTGTATAACGATAATTCTCTTTCCGATCAGCTGCTGCTGTGATTCACACTCAGATACAGTGATATAAATACTCCGAGTGGTGCAGTGAGAGTAATATGGAAAAAGATGATCCGCAGTGGCAACCCTTAACAGGAGCAGCAAAAAGAAGAACAAGATGCAGTGAGCGTAACAACGCTAAAGCAGTTATGGTATTTGGAATACTATGGCTATTCCCTGGACCATTATATTGCTACAGGTTAATTACAATCAGATGCATTACACTAATAAACAATATGCAGTTAATTTCAGTGTATTTATAAAGCCGCATCAGGAATGTGGAGCTAAGAAAGAAAGGATGAGCACACACGAACAGTAGCACTGCTTTGACGCTGGGTGCCGCTAGTCTGCAAAACGAGCAGAGAAATTGCGTACGCCAAGGTATGAGTTACCATGGAAATGTGCGTGGCTTTACGCCAAGTTTAGGTTTTATACATTGCGATTTGAGCATGGAAACGGGAGTACGCAACATTTCTGTGCGTACGCACCGTTTATACATGAGGCCCCTGGATAGTCTAGTTTTATGCAACCCTATAATGGGATGGTTTCCTATTGTACTGTAATATTAATCATTTATGTTGGAGAGGACTGAACTGTGTTAACTTGGTCAGTGTTATTTGTGAAGTGACATTTGGGAAAGTGAGAATCTAGGGGTTTTAAGGTAAGGTTCACATTGGACTAATAATACTTATCTTGGGAGTAGAGTGTGGTGATGCAGTGCATGCTGGTCACAGATACAACTGAAAATTTCGTTCACCCTTCACAAGTGACAATAAATTGAAAGGTAAACTTGAAATAAAGTAAAGATTCTTAATGCCAACAACCTTTTCACATTTTCCTTTAGAAAGAAACTTTTAAAAGGAAACAATCATTTATTTACTGTTTGACCTGGTAGAAACAGGAGACTCACTAAAATACATTAAACATTTTTATGCTGTTTTTCCATTTATTGAAGCAACCTCATCAGCCTCAATTACTTGCATTGCAGTCACGTTTGCAAATGACACCTCACTGATTAACACCTCTAAAGTGGGCTCCTTTTCAAGGTAAACTCCTAAAGGTTGCAGAAATAATTCCTGGAGAACAACCTTAAATGAAATTAGCTGTACATTGACTTTACAAGAAACAGTAACTCTGCAAAACCATAGCCTGTCAATCAAAATTATTATCATTTGACAACTGTCATGCATGGATGCCTGAGGATCACCTTCCAGGCTCTGACAAGGTATGCAATAACCTGCCAGGAAAAGACGGGGTTCCTGCACTATCAATACCATCTCTTTTCTCCCCTGTAGCTCCAAGATGCCAACCAGTGAGGGCACCTCAGTCACGACCTTGCTCAACTAAACTATGTTTATTCCAGTTGGGAAGACATAAAGTTGAGGGCTTCCAGAAGATGGCATCTCAGTTTGAGGAATTAAGTCCCATATAACAGAGTTTCCCGACCAAGACCTGCTTGAGAGAGATGATAGTTTTCAGAAACTGTAAAGGCTAAAAAGGTCTGATTCCACCTGTACAGTGTCCATTTTAGGACATCCTCCTCCCTCCGAAAAAACTCCATCCTTCCTACTACCTTCGACAAAATATTCCTCCTCCCTGCGAGGAATCCCCAGTCACCCCTCCTCCCTCCTCTCTCCTCCCTCCTCCCTCCTCCATCCGCTCTCAGTTCTCCGCTGTCCGTTTTCCGCCATCCACCCTCCTATCTCCGTCATCCGCCTTCAGCTCTCCATCAAACCCCACACTCCCCCCGCCCCCTCATCGACATTTTCGTTAATGAAGTGACGTAATACTTCAGCTCCACCTTCTTCACAAGTTCATTAACCATGCTGCCCGCATACAAACTTAAAAGGTTTAAATAAAACAGAAATATATACCTTTATTTTTAACTTCCTTAACTTGTGGAGGGTGTATCCTGTAGCAAAGCCCTAACTTTTTTCACGAAAGCCCCTTTCAGTCAATAAGCCTTAAAAACAGGTGTAAAGATATTGACAACAAGCAACGCAAACCCACCAAGACATGGAATCGTTTAAATCAAGGCGCTGTGCTACCTTATTCCAGATCGGTCCTAAGGCGTTCGTATTTTTCAAAGAAGTTCTGGTTTCCATCTGCATCTGTAGCTGAGTTGAAAAACACCATCCCATACTATTAGTTAACGATTAACACATTTCTATATGTATTGTAAGCATACAATACAACTGATAATATGTTGCGCTTATTTATCTGGTGTACCGACATTTTTGCGTGGTTTGTGCCCTTCAGAATGAAAAAAGTTTGCATTTACCTTTTTAATAAAAGGCGAGCTTTTAAGCCTGAAAAATCACACCGTAAATGCACACGTTTAATTGCACATGTGTTAATATGTATGCTTAAACAATATTAAAAGACACTCAACAATTAACGTCATTTACTTTCGTTCCCACGTTTGAGTCGTGCTGTAAATTCTTACTGTGAAATATAATTGACAAATAATTTGGTTAATGAACTTGTGAAGAAGGTGGAGCTGAAGTATTACGTCACTTCATTAACGAAAATGTCGATGAGGGGGCGGGGGGAGTGTGGGGTTTGATGGAGAGCTGAAGGCGGATGACGGAGATAGGAGGGTGGATGGCGGAAAACGGACAGCGGAGAACTGAGAGCGGACGGAGGAGAGAGGAGAGAGGAGGGAGGAGGGAGGAGGGGTGACTGGGGATTCCTCGCAGGGAGGAGGAATATTTTATCGAAGGCAGTAGGAAGGATGGAGTTTTTTCGGAGGGAGGAGGATGTCCTAAAATGGACACTGTACACCTGATTTCTGTTGTGCCACTGCATGCTCATTTTTATTCCAGCTGGCAACAACATCTTTTCTTTCACTCTTCTTTCTGCATTTGTGCCTCACACAACATTAGTAATAAAAATTATATGTGTCATTAAAAAGCTTACAGTTCTTTTTAGTCCTGTTCTGCCAACAGAAATCTGTCTGAGAATAATATAAGTAAGCTAAGGTAAATAATCAGCCTTCTGAAGACAACAGTGCTTAAGGCTTTAATGTTGGCTCTTCGGCAAAAAGAAAAGCATACTATCTCAACAGTTGCTTCCAGATCCTGCACTTTGGGAGTAGATGTATAGATCTAAAATTTGGAACAAAGATGGAAGGAGCTTTAGCCACACTGCAGTGTAAATACTCAAGAAGCTGAATTTGAGATAGTAATGCAAGTTCAAGTAAGAGTCTAATTATAATGCCTTTAGCATGAAAAAATTTAGCAGGAAAAAATGAAAGTACTCCATTTTAGGATGTCGTTTAACCATACTATATATGCTTTTTTAGGTTTCCTTTTCTTGTTTTCTCAGTTGTTTAACTAGTTGAATTTGTGAATGAATATATGTGCACTATTATGATTAATTTTGCAGACTGAAGCAAAATGCATTTCCTTTCTCCATTAGTTGTGTAAAATATCTACAAAACAACTCTTTATAGGGTTTAGTTATTTAAATTAAGAAAACACCAAATAGTGTGCTTACTTACATATGTTGTGACATGTGTGTCCTTGTCTTGCACCCCAAAACACAAGGCTGAGTCTAAACCAGCTTTATTCATCTTCAAACAGCAGGGTTATTCATTATATCGGGATCTACCACTCCCCTATACAGAGACACAGCAATCAGGCAGGGCCGTGACCAGGTTACTGGCCAAATAATATTGTTCCCTGCATTTACAATATTCCTTGTATCACCCATCGATGGCAAGCGCTCATAGCACAGCCGCAATATTTTAGGGTTTGTTTTCATTGTTAGTAGGGTTGCCAGATTAGAAAATTTTAAATATGGGACACTCCTAAAATCTCTCTATATTACTATACATATATAAATTTATACATGCCCCCTGCACACCCAGACCAATATATTATATAAAATATAGACATAAGTTAAAAACATAAAGCAAGGATTTTAATGGGTTATGAGGGAAACAAAAGAAAAATCATTTGAAAAATTATTTAATACAAGCTAAAAAAATTCTGTAAAAGTGAAATCATTTAAAAATATTTATTTAATACAGACAACAGAGAAATATCATTATTATTTAGTACAGGCAGTTAGGAAAAAAGTGGGCCGTGGCAAGTAGTAACAACACACTTTGTTGATACTGTATGTTGCAATGCTGATACAGAACTGCACAGCAGTGTGGCTGGAGAGCAAAGCGGTAACTGTGTCGCTGTCCTCAGCCAACCATAGCAACTGAACAAGTTGCAAACAGGCAGCAAACACTAGTTTCCTCGTTACATTTGGGTTATTTTCATCAAGAGAATCTGAGAAAAGAAAGTATGATTACTTATAAAGTTACAACTAAGTACCGTAAGAAGGTAGTAAAAATATATTTTTAATACGAAATTTGAAAATGAACTAAATACGGGACATTTGGGTGTCCCTGAAAGGTCAGTACGGGACAGGGGACAAAATTATCAAATATGGGACATGTCCCGTATTATAAGGGACATCTGGCAACCCTAGCTGTGAGCTGCTACTGGGAGCCTATGGTTGCCCCAACGACCAATACGCTGTCTTCCACAGATGCGGCGATCGAGCTTTGGGATGCTCTTCAGCGGGTCATCCCATGGGGGGAGGGGCCCCAAAACAGTTTAGAAACCTTACAATATACATATACATACATACTTATTGTATCACTTATTCCTGCTCCTTTATATTTTCACTGTCAAGTGACTCTGTAGATCAGGGGTCTCCAAACTACGGCCCACGGGCCAGATGCGGCCCGCGAGGCCCTCTCATCCGGCCCATGGAGACTTTTTTATCTATGGAAAAAAATTACGGAAATTTACGTGTATCCTGCCAAGATCAGCCACCGCTTACATGGACGTTACGTTTTTACCGAATTAAAATAGAGGCGCGCAGTAGTGTGTTATGTTTTTCAACCGATCACTACATTGCAAAACCTTATTCGCTGCTTACTTTTTCTACTTCTGTTCACAGTCAATGAGATGATATAACGCCATCTAGTGGCAGAGTTTTTAAATGGTTTGCTGCTTGTTCAAGACTTGATTATTTTGATCACAGTTTGCCAGTTGCAGTTGACTGCTGCGATGAGGAGGTGTTGGTGTCAGTTAGCGTCTAATTGCGAAACATGTTGCACTCTATTTTATTTAGTGATAATTTCCTTCGCGTAATTACTTACCAGTGTGTATAAAGTATTGGGAATGTCGTTAGTTTAACAAGAATTTTCTGAATATTCTGAAGAGGAAACATTAAAAGCAACAATCTCTCTACCATAAGTGGATATATTTGCAGACTATATTCAGGTAAGTTTAACTTAAGAAATTATAAGAATTTTTAAAAATTGTTTCGGGTCATTTGCAGCTGTAATTGCGACGAAATTAGTTTGCATAATCAGGTTTTTTGAGCGATATTGTGTGCAAGATACTTTCAGTTTCACTATTTATTCATGTTGAAGTCACTTTATTTTTCTTTTCCTCTTCTCGGCCATCATTGGGCACTAAAATAGATGATGAGTGTCGGCAATTTCAAGAAGAATGGAGTTTGAAATACTTCATGAAATCCAGCGAGAAAGCATTGTGTGTGATTTGCAACGAAACCGTGGCTGTGATGAAAGAATACAACCTGCGTTCATCGAAGCAAACATCAGGAGAAATATGCACAGTTGGAGGGTAAAGTTCGTGCCGAAAAATTTTCTAAATTACAAAATCAACTCACATCTCAGAGGGCATTGTTCAGTAAATCCTCAAATGAAAATGAATCCTTAACTAAGGCCAGTTATAAAGTTGCCTACGTCCTGGCTAAAAGTGGCAAACCGTTTACAGATGGTGAAGTAGTGAAGGAATGTTTGTTGGAGGTGGCTGAGGAACTTTGCCCAGAAAAGTCGAAACAATTTAAAAATGTAGCTTTGGGTGTAAATACCATTGCCCACCGTGTTGCAGACATGGGTGAAAACATTGTGACTCAAATAGCGAAAAATACAAGCAAGTTTCGCCATTTTTCAATTGCAATGGATGAATCGCTGGACAGCTGTTCCACCTCTCAACTGCTTGTGTTCATTAGAGGTGTGGATGAAGACATGAACATAACACAAGAGCTGGCTTCCCTACATAGCATGTATGGCACGGTTACCGGAGAGGATATATTAAATGAATTGAAAAAAACATTTGCTGATTATAACTTGGACTTGACTAACCTCAGTTGCCTGACTGTTGATGGAGGAAAGAACATGAGTGGCATAAAGAAAGGCTTGGTTGGAGAAGTGAAGCAGATGTGTAATGAGAAAAACATTCCACAACCAATGTTCCTGCACTGTATTATTCACCAGCAAGCTTTGTGTGCTAAATATGTGGACATTAGCAGTGTACTGAATCCTGTGGTGAAGATGGTGAATTTAATAAGGTCACATGGGCTCAACCAAAGACAGTTCAGAGACATGTTGAAAGATACTGACACAGAATCGCAAGATTTACCATATTACACAGCAGTAAGATGGCTAAGTTGTGAGAAAGTTATGAGCAGAGTATTTGAATTAAGAAAGGAAATAGGTGACTTCCTGGAAAGTAAAGGCAAGCCACAGTCATTACTATCTGATGAAGAGTGGGTATGGAAATTGGCCTTTGCTGCAGACATAACTAGTCATTTAAATTTTCTGAACCTAAAACTACAAAGAGAGAAAAATCTAGTTTCTGATCTATACACCCACCTAAAGGCCTTCAGATCTAAACTTGTCTTGTTTTTGGAACAAGTACAGGCCAACAACTTGACACACTTTCAGCAGTGCAAGGTCTTCATGGCTGAAGCAACAGCTGAGTTCCCCACGTCATTTGCATGCGAGATCATCAAAGACCTCCAGCTGCAGTTTCAGGAGGGGTTTTCTGACTTGGATTCAAAGGCAGAAGAAGTGAGACTGTTTCAAAACCCATTTGAAGCAGATTTGGCCAGTTGCCCAGATGAACTGCAGCTGGAGGTCATTGAGTTGCAAGCAAATGACTTCCTTAGGGACAAGTTCAAAGAAGGACTGGTGGGTTTTTACCAGTTTTTGCCCAAGGAAGACTTTCCTAATGTCAAAACTTTTGCATCAAGGTACCTTTCAATCTTTGGAACAACATACTTGTGTGAACAAACATTTTCAAGAATGAAATACGTGAAGAACAATTTGAGAACAAACTTGTCTGATGATAATCTCAGGTCACTGTTGATGTTAGGGACATCAAATCTAAAGCCAGAAATGTCTGCTATTTTGGCATCCAGGAAACAATTTCACCATTCCCACTAATACAGTTGTTCATGTGTAGTGTATCAATGTGTTATTAAATAATAACAATAAAATAATATTAAATAAAAAATTAAAAACAACATCTATGTTTTGATTCTTTTTTATTTGGACCTCGAGTGTGTAGTCAGCCCCCAAACTGCTGTTTGATAGTTAATGCGGCCCTCGGGTTGAAAAGTTTGGAGACCCCTGCTGTAGATAATGAAAGAAACCATGTGTTTACTTCTGTTTAACCTTGAAAGTAAAAGCAATGTTTTATTGCTTAGTACAATGCTTTAATTTTCTAGCAATATGGCTGGACAAAGACTTTTTTAACACACCATGGGGTGAGTTGTTCACTTCTTTTCTAAAAGCTCTTCCATCAATTCAGGTCAGGCTCTAGATTAACGTTGGTGTACATATTAAAGTCACTCGCCAAATCTGCTGTTACACTGGACATATGAGAAGTAGCACTGAAAAAGAGGAGAGAAAAAAATCAGAGAACTGCAATTATCAAGTATAAAAAGCTTAAAGAAACCAAACCATGTAAAGAGTCTGGAGGATTAAATATTAATTAGACAAATGTACTTTTCCCAAAAAACAATGCATAAATAATTTGTTTTCATGATGATTTTTTTCTTGGCATTATTTGAAACGTACATGGTTTTTTTATATCTTTGTTTTTCATTGTTTCTCACAAGTATTTGTTGAACTTCCTTCTATCACCACTCTTAGGAAATGAATACATGAAACAAAGATGAATATAACTAGCATTTCTCAGTTCCTAGGATTTTAGCAAAACATAAAAGACAATGACTTTCGAACTTAATTCCATTACAATGCAAAGTTTCTTTACGTGAAAGAGAATTTAAAAAAAGATTATATTTAAGAGCAGCTCTAAAAGATAAAAATAACTCTGACTGATTAGTTTTGTCTTTGCCTAATTAAACAGCAGTCAACTGCAAGTTGTACAGCCCCAATAAACAATCTAAATATCCTCTAATTGATCTCTCTAGCTGATCTGTATGTCATACGGCTGAAACAGATTTAAGAACTGTAAAGCGTTCTTCCATATTAATAGTGGATCTTAAACCTTAGGCCTTTATCTTGCCTGAAGGATACTGTCTTTTCAGCACTACTACTGACCAAATGTTCACCAAGGAATAGTTTGTCATAGTCTGCCTTTTGAAACATGATTTATGTTCATTGTCTGTGTGGTAATCTAGAAAGATGAGTCCTCAACATACTTAATGTTTTCTATCTTCTTTTTTCTGTGTTCTCAAATTCCCTTTGTTTCACCACTCCATAAAATATAATTTCATCCATTACTTTTCCTTCCCCAAAGATAATCTCTTATTTTTACATATCACAGTACTTGCCTTCTGTGCCAGTGTGCTTTGATTCTTCTCTTTTAGAACTCAATTTTGTGCAGATATGTTTCTTTGCAAGCTTTAATTTATAGAACTCCAGAATGGATGGCTGAGAGTAAATCAGTAGAACATTAGAGAAAAAAACACTTTGTTTTCAATTAAGATTTATGTTCTTGAAACAAACATCTATAGAGTTATCTCATTGACATCATCCAACAAGAGCTCCTACTACAGCAAGAGCAAGGTAAAATGCTTATCTGCGGTTTAGGATTAAACTCTTTAGCTGTGTCCAGGTGGCTTGGTCCAGAGAAAAGGTCCAAAGGCTGGATATCTTGATGACTTCAAACAATAAAACACTGAGGTGGTAAGCCATTATGAATACAAAAGACAGAAGCAACACGGTATGGTAGCTCTCTCTGTTTATTACTGTATTCAAGTATTATTTACAATATGGGCTATATAAACAATACAACTCCAAATACACCTTTTTCCCCATTGGAATGAAATAATCTAGCAATTTCAATGTCTGCAGCTGTAATTTTGCTTTCTGATTTATCTCTGGAGGTTTATATTTTGATAGGTGCTTTTCTATGCATCATTAAGTGCCTAATATTCCTATTCCAAGCTAAAATACCTTTATAGTGTATGTTTAAAGGTTTATAGGATCAATATTGTAACATATACAGAGTAAAGTGAATTTTGTATTTGCATATTCTAATCAACAAGCAACACATTGCCATTTTCCAGCGCCATAATCAGGGACTAATACTACCTTACCTTGAAACATCTGTCTTCCTCACCTCAAAATGTCTGTCTTAATTACTTGAAAAATCTCAGAACAATATGTTGCAACAGTGTGTGCTAACGCAAACAAAATCAATATGTAAAATACGGAAATATAGCATATGCATAGTTCTTTTATTCTAGTTCCTACTCTGCTTATCTTTTTCTGTTTTTCTTAATGCTTACTCATACTAAAAATGAATGTTTTGGAGCCATTTATCTCTTCTGACTTTTGCCATCTATTGCACTGCTTCTGTTTATGATCTGACCAAGTATCAACTTCAAAATTTTCAAATTTAAATTTAATAGGACTGATATTTCTTTTAATTGCTGTTTCCTTTCCAATTACATTTTTTCTAATAAGTCTTCTCTTCTAACATTTCTTCCTCTTGGATTGTCTCCAACTGCTTCTTTCCTAGAAAATCTGTGCAGTATCAGTTTCTTAATGAGCTAACACTGACATACACACTAGGACAAAAAACTAGACTTTGTATTAATTTTGACTATTGATACCCTTTAGTGACTATCGATACATTAGTGTATGCTTATCACCCATTTGTCCATTTCTCTGACTTGTATTATTAATTATTTTTCCCTGCCTGTGCATATGAAGACATATCCTTCATAGAAAGCAGCTTGAATTTTTAACCATTTGGCCCTGATAATTTCTTACATATTAATACTATACCTCTTGATATTTGGGACAACATTCATAACCTTTTTGTCTTTCTTTTCTCTTTGGTTCAATTGTTTATTACTTTTTCAGTAATATATGTAAGAAAGACGTGTTCCTGGAGCACTAATGGGAGAATGGATTAATGTATGTGCAGGTGAGCCATCCTTAATGAGCAGTTCCAGTAAGTAAGGGTAGGACCCGCACTTGCAGGGTTATACAAAGGGTCTGAGAAGATCAAAAGGAAGAAAAAGACAAAGTGATCAAAGATAAAACTGAGGTGGAGCAAGGACAATGGCATTCCATGGGTGAATCACCCCTGTTGAGCTGAAGAGCAGGAGAGATAGTTGGCTCAAGAGACCTGAGGACAGTGAAGAAGGTTGCCGGAAGGTCTCATTGGGAACAGACACAGAGCCAGAATTTTGATTGAGTTCTCCAGCATCTCAGCCCTGTTGTAAGACTTGCAGGATAAGCTGGGAAGGCAAAAGATAGATAGAGAGAGAGAGAGAGAGAGAGATGCACTGAGGGGGATGAAAGGGAGGAGACAAACCTGACTGACTTAGCACTTGTTGCTGTTTGTCCTCATTTGCCCTTGTTTATCTTATGACTATTGGTGTTACAGACAATGGAAAAGGGCAAAGGCTGCGGACACCCAGGACATCACAAGTATGTATAGTTTCCATGCTTTTCATTGTGTTTTTGTTATCTGAGGCATTCAGAAATGTTTTCAGATTGTCACTTGATTTTTTCTCTTTTGATAAAAAATCTTTTTTAATGACTTACATATAAATGTACTGCACAACTGACATTGATCTGTTTTAAGGTTCTTAGAATGTTAATATTGTAGCCAATATTTTTAATGTTAATGACTTTTCAGTCAGCTAAGCCCACTGGTATAGCCAGGAGTATGCTTGTATATAACCTTGAAAGTTATGAGATAAGCCAGAGCTACTACCCTAATTTTCTCATTCACATTTTTTCTGCCAAGAGTTTTGAATGGAAACACCCTTGCAAACATGATGATTATCTGACTGCAATTACTCAACCAAGCACATAATAAATCAGTTTTCACGTCAATTTAAAAGACAGCATAGCATATGCAACATAATCATTGACATGATCACTATCAAAACAGATGGAACACTAATTAAAGTCCAACCAGCATATTTGCATCAGCTGGTCAAAAACATGCAATGCAGGCAGCTGTAAAAAGACCAGCCCTTTACTTCTTACTCAAGAGGCTTTCCAATACCAAACTATTATTGCCTTGGAAGAAGGGCTACTGAGAGAAAGAACATTCTGAGAAAGATATCTGATGATCTATTCTAGGAAATGGATTCTAAATGAATATTTATGAAACAGTCACTTGGTAGTAAATAAAGCTAAGGACAAATTAAAAAAGGACATTGTAAAACATTATTTTTGATTAAACATAAAGTTGTCCAAGTTTCACTATACTTATAGTGAGATGTTTTACTTATATAGAAGAGAAATGTGACCAGTACATTTTGAAGATTTAAAATGAGAGTAGTTTAAACAGTCAGTACACAGAAAGGCAAACGATCTAGAATAAAAGTTCAAAATAAAATAAAAGACTCAAATCAATGGACAAAAATAAAACTTATGAATTGTGAGTCATAAACACACAAGTCCCGAACAGCTCCAAAAAATCTCACTAGAGGAGGAAATCCCATTAAAAAAAACCCTGGCTAGTTTAATAGAGGGTCACATGAGATCATTATAAAATAAAATATTTATTTCACAAAAAATAGTCTTTAACAAAAGAAAGCTCCTTAGAGCACAAATGGCAAAAGAAATTGCCTGAAGCAATAAGGCAATTCAGTGCAAACAAGGTCCCAATACAATATCCAAGGAGGAAGGTCAAAATCCAAAAAAAAAAAAAAAAACACAGTAGAAACACAAGAAACACTCACAAACTCCCTAGCAAATTCAGACGAATTGCAAAGAACTATGGGTTGCCCATGCCCTTTATAGGGTTTTGGCCATTACCTTGAGGTAATGGGCAGGTGGCACAGCCTTTTGGGGGACAACCCAAAAAATGCATGGAATATAACACAGGCATAGCAAGCAAAGCAGATAGTTACCAAAAGTAATATTAAGTATAAATAAACAAACAAAATGGACATAAAACAAGGAATTGATCACAGACCAGGGGAATAACTCTGGCTGAAATACAACACTAACAAAACTGATGTATATAATTCAGGGTTTATTTACCTGGATTGAGTTTCTTTAATATTAGTTTTTTATGACATTAAATTAAAACTTACGTTGTAAGTTGTAAGTGAAACATTCTTAACCAGGATCACTAAACGCTATACACTCACACAAAAATCTTTAATTTGAACACACATTCTCAGATACCACACTCATTACATAGCAAGTCAGTGCTGAGGCATTAGCAATCCTACTCACATTGCTTGAGACCCCTTTTGCTTCACTTTTCTGGAAGTTCATGAATCTCTTTGATCTTTTGATCTTTCCTTCCAAATGTTTGATTTACAATTACAAATTATTCTCTGATTTTGCACTTTTTTAACTTTTCTTTTTAACAAACTTTATTATTAAAACAGAATTATTGTTGTATTTTAAAATATAAAGTTATTTATTCCAAAGCTAGAATAACATCATTTTAAATAATGCCTTGTGATTGTGATGAGGGCCCTTTATATGGGACCAAAAAAGACAGAGGGGGGACCTGGAGTTTATGCCTGAGTTTGCCCTTCTGACTGGTAACCAAAATCACTTCTTTTGTATTATCATTTTGTCCTGGATTACCACACCAGTGTGGATGTATGGACTGCTTTGAGCTTGCTTGTCATGTGATTACTGGGTTGGATTGATTATTGTTCTTCTTCAGAGGGAGTGCTCCTAATCTCATCACCCATCATTGTATAAGGAATACTGGTAGAACTGTTTTTACATTACTTACACTGAGCTGTTCACTGAATTATCATTTCCCCCTTGTTACACATTATCAGTTGCCAGTTCATTTGAACAATGTAATGGACTTTTTGTTTATTGTACTTGTGCCATTTTTGGGTTGTATTTGTGATCGCTATCTGGGAACTGGGGAGGGATTGTTTTTATTTATTGTTTGGTTAGTTTTCTTCTTCTAGTATTGTTTAATATATTTATGTTGATTAAAACCTTTGTTTTTGTGTCTCTGTGTATGAATTGGGCAATTCGGACCGAGGCTGAGTGCGTATGTGAATCTTAGATTCTCTATGATTGCTGAAGGATTGAAAAGTGATGATTTGAAAGGTCACTGCTCTAGACTTTTTTTTCTTTGATCATGTTTCTAACACATTAAATATTATACAGCTGACACAGACCATTTACAGATGAGTATGTAAGCAGTATGTTTTTGAAAAAATTAGCAAGATCACCATCAAACTACACTTTTGACATCTGTAGAAGAGACCAGCAGACTTATGGACATTTTACTATCACCTTTTTGGCCAATCAGTACGAATCATTAGAAAACTTAATTTACCAGATTAGGCAATGCTTTCTAGTTTACCAGTGCCCAGTGGTTTGTTCTCTAGCCCACTACAATCTTTTGGAATTCAGCATGGCTATATTCTGTAATTCTAGAAGATGAGACAAGGGAAGTGTTGGAGCACTGTGTTTAATGGAGCAACAAAAAAGATAAATTAATAATGCAAACTCAAAGTTTGCATTACGCCATCTAACACAAAGGGCTAGGCTTATAACTGCCTCAAGGCAGGAGCCCCATTTCCTGCCCTCTCTGGTCCATTAATCAACACCCTCTTCCTGTGGTTGATGGGTTTATCTTATGAGGGATCTGGATGAAGAACTCCCAGGGAAATGAGAGAAGTGATCTCATTCAAGGGTTTTTTTTGGAGGAAATGGGAGAGAGAACCGGGGCCCCTTTCTGGTATGGATTGGTACTTCTTACCTTATCAAGATCCTGACGTGCTCAAGTCTAACAACCCCAACAAGGTGCATTGTGCTTGCATTACTGTCTTTCAGAACCTCTGTTGCTCACCACTGTGTGTTAACTGGCTTTTTTTTTACACTGCACAGGTTGGCAATCATCTATCGTACCACCTCAACGATATGTTTCAGCTGAATGCTTTTTGGGTGGTGAATGTACTCCCATGTCACTGTGCATGCTGCTCTTGACACACTAATGCTGGAATATTGATGTCCACTACCATGTCCCATTTCAAGCCACACATATTTAGTCTTATACATTTTCTCTTTGAATCACAAGCATGTGAATAAATAATGTGATCTGCACATATGAGTAATTAATTATGTAGGAAGGACAGGTGTTTCTAATATACATATTTAATTTTATAATAATTATAATATATGTTGTATATATATATATAAAGCATTAAACATATAAAGTGACAGCCAAAATAAACTGCTTTAAAGGACATTACTAAAAATCACTAAGTATCAATAAATAAAGCAAGAAATGCAAAGAACAGTGAGCACCAGTATAAACCTTATTTATCAGTGTATGTGTTAAGGACAAAGAAAGCTAGAGGGAACAAGTGATACAGATAAGAAAGTATTAATGCATAACAAAGTGGCTTTAATCAAAGGATTGAAGAATACTTTAAAAACAATATATTCCAGCATTTCTTTTATCGTGCATGTATAAAACATTTCATAGTAAATGTGCTTGCATCCAGATAAGGCAAGAGTTTCATTTTTGCTGTATTCTAAATAATTCATTGATGTTTTTCATCTTTCTAAAATTAATTCAGAAAACAGAACCTCCTGCTGAGAGAATGGACTACTTCCCATCTGCTCATGAGAGGCTAGCAGGTATACATTAGACTATTAAAAAATAAATTAAAAAGAAATCTCCAGAACTGTGACAATACATCAAAAGAGTAAGGGATGTAAAAAATATGAGGTATATATGAATTGTCTCTTTAAAAAGGAATTTTAAGAATTGAAATATTTCAACAATGAGCCTCCTTCAAAATGATAGGAAATGAAAGTTTTGTGTAAGCAGAAATTCATAGGAAAGGAAATGACAAGGGTGCTTGGATATAAAACAAAAAAAAAAAGCATGAAAATAATGAGTGAAGGTGCAGAGTCATCTGTGCACAGAATTTTTGTTGCATGGAAAAGTGAAAAGTGAAAAAAAGTAAAACAAAAGTGATATGCAAAGACATACATACATGTGTGACAACAAATAAACACAAAAGTGAGCACTTCAAAGCAGTTGAAGATTTTAGCTTCTATGGCACTCTGTGATCAATTTATCTTAAGTATGGATGAATAAACAAAATGAGTGTTAGGAGTAGTGATTAGTATGATTGTATGTGGTGTACCATATGAAAGCATTTATGAAATCTTCAAGTATAAAACTATACTATAAACAAGATAGAAGAAAAAAGTAAACTGAACTAACTGTAGAACAAGTTGTTAGACTTGGAGGGAAGACAACATCAAAGTGTAAATGAATATTAAACTAAGCGGTTGGCAAAACAAAAGTTTGAAAATTGGATAATCGGTAAAAATAGAAAAGGGCATAATGTGGAAAATAATCTGCAATAAAGGAAATATTCGGTACCCTTCGAAATCTGAGGTATTAAAGAAGTTGATAATCTCTGATAGTTGACATGCTAGTTGTCAATGCTACAGCAAAAATGAGTTCTGATCTGGTCACTTGTCTATTAGGAGTTTGTAGTCTTCTCATGTTTGCCTTTTTTAATCTGTAATGCCAAAAATGCATACGTCTGATTACATATCAACTCAAA
>NC_041396.2:133548055-133625555 GCF_900747795.2 Erpetoichthys calabaricus | reverse complement strand
ATGTCCTGAGGGAGGTGGGGAACATTGAGTCCGAATGGGCCATGTTCCGTGCCTCTGTTGTTGAGGCAGCTGACCGGAGCTGTGGCCATAAGGTGGTCGGTGCCTGTCGTGGCGGCAATCCCCGAACCCGTTGGTGGACACTGGCGGTGAGGGATGCTGTCAAGCTGAAGAAGGAGTCCTACCAGTCCCTTTTGTCCTGTGGGACTCTGGAGGTAGCTAATAGGTACCGGCAGGCCAAGCGGAATGCAGCTTCGGTGGTTGCTGAGGCAAAAACTTGGGCATGGGAGGAGTTTGGGGAGGCCATGGAGAACGACTTTTGGACAGCTTTGAGGAGATTCTGGTCTACCGTCCGGCGTCTCAGGAGGGGGAAGCAGTGCAGTGTCAACACTGTATATGGTGTGGGATGGAGCACTGCTGACTTAGACTCAGGACATTGTGGGTCGGTGGGGTGAGTACTTCGAAGACCTCCTCAATCCCACTAACATGCCTTCCAATGAGGAAGCAGAGCCTAGGGACTTGGAGGTGAACTCCCCCATCTCTGGGACTGAGGTCACCGAGGTGGTCAGAAAACTCCTTGGTGGCAGGGCCCCGGGGGTGGATGAGATACGCCCGGAGTTCCTCAAGGCTGTGGATATTGTAGGGCTGTCTTGGTTGACACGTCTCTGCAACATCACATGGACATCAGGGACAGTGCCTCTGGATTGGCAGACCGGGGTGGTGGTCCCCCTCTTTAAGAAGGTGGACGGAGGGTGTGTTCCAACTACAGAGGTATCACACTCCTCAGCCTCCCTGGAAAAGTCTATTCAGGGGTTCTGGAGAGGAGGGTCCATCGGATAGTTGAACCTTGGATTCAGGAGGAACAGTGTGGTTTTCGTCCTGGTCGTGGAACAGTGGACCAGCTCTACACCCTTAGCAGAGTTCTGGAGGGTGCATGGGAGTTCGCCCAACCAGTCTACATGTGTTTTGTGGACTTGGAAAAGGCGTTCGACCGTGTCCCTCGGGGAATCCTGTGGGGGGTGCTCCGGGAGTATGGGGTACCGGACCCCCTGATAAGGGCTGTTCAGTCCCTGTACAACCGGTGTCAGAGCTTGGTCAGCATTGCCGGCAGTAAGTCGAACCCGTTTCCAGTGAGAGTTGGACTCTGCCAGGGCTGCCCTTTGTCACCGATTTCCAGGCGCAGCCAGGGTGTTGAGGGGGTCCGGTTTGGTGGACTCAGGATTGGGTCACTGCTTTTTACAGATGATGTTGTCCTGTTTGCTTCATCAGGCCGTGATCTTCAGCTCTCTCTGGATTGGGTTGCAGCTGAGTGTGAAGCGGCTGGGATGGGAATCAACACCTCCAAATCCGAGACCATGGTCCTCAGCCGGAAAAGGGTGGAGTGCCCTCTCAGGGTTGGGAGTGAGATCCTGCCTCAAGTGGAAGAGTTCAAGTATCTCGGGGTCTTGTTCACGAGTGAGGGAAGAATGGAGCGTGAGATCGACAGGCGGATCGGTGCGGTGTCCACAGTGATGCAGGCGCTGCATCGGTCTGTCGTGGTGAAAAAGGAGCTGAGCCGTAAGGCAAAGCTCTCAGTTTACCCTACCCTCACCTATGGTCATGAGCTATGGGTAGTGACCGAAAGAACGAGGTCGCGAATACAAGCGGCTGAAATGAGTTTCCTCCGCAGGGTGTCTGGGCTCTCCCTTAAAAATAGGGTGAGAAGCTCAGTCATCTGGGAGGGGCTCAGAGTAGAGACGCTGCTCATCCGCATCGAAAGGAGTCAGATGAGGTGGCTCGGGCATCTGATCAGGATGCCTCCTGGACGCCTCCCTGGTGAGGTGTTCCAGGCACGTCCAACCGGGAGGAGGCCCCGGGGAAGACCCAGGATATGCTGGAGGGACTATGTCCCCTGGCTGGCCTGGGAACGCCTCGGGATTCTCCCAGAAGAGCTAGAAGAAGTGGCCGGGGAGAGGGATGTCTGGGTATCTCTGCTCAAGCTGCTGCCCCCGTGACCCGACCTTGGATAAGTGGAAGAGGATGGAAGAGGATGGGTGGATGGATGCATATTTTGCTGCTGTCGATTTGCATTAGTAATTAAACTAATGAAGACAATCTGAGATATCTGGGTTTAGGTGGGTTTGTAATTAGGGTGTCTCTGGATCTCAGATGAAGGCAACTTGCTTAGAAAGACTACAGGATGTGCCCTCATGTGCATGAAGGGTTCAGGGTGGTTACATTTAAAATCAGAATCAGAAAACTTTATTAATCCCAAAGGACAATACTTATGTTACAACTTAACAACAGACAAGGGACATGTTACACTAAGAGCAAGTATAAAAGTAATAATGTAAATATAATAAGGTATAATAAATATAAGTATCAAACTACAGTACAGAGTGTTGCACCTTAAGTTAAAATAAACCAACTATAACTTGATGGCACAGTTGAAAAACTTTTTTTTCTTTATAGATGTAACAGGAAAATGTGATTTTCAAATTGTGGTGTTCAAAGCATTTTTAACAAAAAAAAAAAAAAAAAAAAATGCTGTATGCTGTGCGCTTTGAATTTTTTTTTTAAAGACAACATCCCTGAGCTATGAGGAATGCTGATCTGCTAAATATGAATACAGGAAGAAAAGCTTATTTGTGATCTAATATTTCTATCATCAGCAAATTTTTTTTTTATAAAGTTAAAAAATAAAAAGAAAATACCAAACAAACTTTGCACAATTTTGAAGTTATGTTGAAGGAAGCAAAATAAATGTACTATAAAATATAATGTACAGCTCATGATGCCTCAAAAGTAATTGGAATTCAAGTCAATCTTAATGCAGCTTTCACAAACTATGTGCAATTCACAGGAAAAGTCATCTTTATGATTTATTACAGTGTGCAATCTTAACTAAAATCAAAACACAGTAACATCTCATTTCCAACAACTAGATTCAAAGGCAGACCCAGATAATGAAATAAATCAGTTTTTTTTTTGTTGTCCAAACATTCTTTTTTACATTCAGCTACTACATTAACTCTATCATTCTGTGCAGATGCTTAAACCCAGATAGTTTCACTTTAGGATAAGTGACAGTGGTCTCCATTTTTTGACTTACATCCATCCAATACCCTTTAAAGCAATTCCAATTATAGTTCTAACCAAAATGCATGCTTGAATGAGCAAAAAATAACTATGATTCTAATGTCATTGTGAGAGCAAATAACAGAAAAAACAACACTCAGCTTTCAAAACTGAAATAGATATCATTAGCCAGCTCTTTAGCAGCAATGAATTAAGTCAACACATATTCAGATTATAAGAGCACATTGAATAAGTACACACAGTATTGCAATTTAGGAAATTTCTGACATGAAGAATGTTAAAAAGAGTAGCAAAACAATTACAAGAAAGAACAGTTATTATGGTTGTCAACACTATGTTTCCACACAAGCCGCTGTTGTTCAAATAGCTAATTTTGTCAGTGATAATATTGTGTATATACACTCACTCATCGAATTATTAAACACTATTCTAATACTAAGCAAGGCCTTATTTTGCTCTCAAAACAAACTTAATTCTTCCTTGCATAGATTCCACAAGAAACAGTTCCTTTAAATTCTGATTCTTGTTGACATGCTTGTATCATGCAATTTCAATATTGGATTAGTCTGCTATGAATCTCAAGTTTTACCACATCCAAAAGGTGTTCTATTCGATTCAGGGAAGGCTACAAACAAACACTGACCTCTTTGTCATGTCATGAAACCAGTTTCATATGACTTTTGGTTAGTGACATTTTGTATTATCATGCTGAAAGCAGCCATTAGAAGATGGGTAAATAGACCGTGGCATTCAAATGATGATTGATTGGCATTAACAGGCCCAAAGCATGCCAAGAACATGTTCCCCACACCATTACAACAGATCCACCAGTCTGGACTGTCAGGACACGAAGCAGGTTGGGTGTATGGATTCATACTGTAGGAGACAAATTCTGACCCTACTGTGTGTGCCTCGGTAGAAATCAAGACTTATCAGACCAGCCTGCATATTCACAGTCTTCAGCTTTCTGTTCTTCAGCTTTCTCCTTTCTTACCTTTTCTTGGTGACACACCTATACCTTGAACTCATTGGTGTGACTCTTTCCTAACTTATTTGTTTGCTCTTGGCTTGGACTTTGCACCTGATGCCCACAAGCGGGCCATCTTGTTCAATCATTTGGGCATGGAAGGACAGCATGTTTTTAATACTTTGATCTCTACCAACTCAAACAACAAAGCACTTGCTGCACTCAAGAAGCACTTTTCTGGAACACAGCACATCCTTTTACGGCAGTTTCACTTTGTCAGCAGAGTCAATTGGCTGGTGAGTCAATACGACAATATACAACCATACTACATGAGTTAGCAAGATTCTCCAATTTTGGTGCACTTCAGAATGAAATGAAACAACATCAGCTTATTAAAAAAAACACATAATGCACCAGTGAGAAAAGATTATTAAAGGAATCTAATGGACTCAAGCTAAGGAAAGTGATAAAGATTGCATGCCAGGTTTAATAAGCAGTGCAGCAAAGAATTTACAACCTGCTTTCACTAAAAACTATGCTAAGACAATGGCACCAGTCCTGCAAGGACAGAGATATCCCACCATTTTAGGACAATATTGTACAGAGATAACCCACCATTTTAGGACAATATTGTAGGAATTGAGGATATAATTAACACTAGAAGAGGGACCCTAGTTGTCCAACATGAAGACAGGGATATCGAAAATGCAGCAAATTGAACTATTGTTATAATTTCTACCTTGTGTCTATGTCCTCTCAACCCTCATCTTTACAAGCACAGCATCCATCAATTCAGTGCAGACTTGTCCTCTTAAGTTCAACACTTGTTCACTTTATATACAAGATGTGTGCATCCCTTTGCTTTTGCATACAGGAACTAAGGTATCTCTTCTTAATTATGCTACATACAAGCTATTTTTCCCATGTTACCTTTTGAGAGATCATCTATAGATCTGGCTGGTTATTGGCCCACTATGATGTTCTTGGAATTGCTATTCCATGTTTGTTATGGAACAAGGTCTCTTTCTAATTTTTCCGTTCATGTTACAAAGCAAGGACCCAACATTTTGAATATTGACCTTTTTTCAGACTTGTATTTATTTTTCTGGATTATGATGGTTCAGAAATTCTTCAGATTACTTCTCCAGGTGTGTAGAAATGGCCAAATCTGTTTAATGGTCTATTATGCCTATCTGAGTCTGTGCACAAGCCCAGACTTAACACATCCATACCTTCGCTCATTCAGCCACTATGCTGTACCCCACTAGCTCTGAGAGATGAATTGACACAGCTTCTGGATGAAGGGTTTATAGAACCAGTAAGTGCATCACCCTTGATCTCAAATCTAGTAATTGCATGTAAAAAGTCACGTTTGTTGCGTCTCTGCATTGACCATTGCATGGTCAACAAGGCTATAGCCCCAGAAAAGATACCCTCTACCAACAGCTGAGGAGATTACATCACAATTTCTTTATTTCACAGTTTTCACTAATGTTATGAATCTTGATAAGTTCACAATGACAAGGTCCCAAAATATCCCAAAAATGTGCACTAGAAGTAGAAAAGAACTAGGTGGAAAACATCAATCCTGGCTAATAACAAAGGCATACACTGACTCTTTCTAATAAAAAGATTTATTCTTCACAAAAATGCTCTGTAATGACAAGAAGCTCTGTGCAGCACAACAGGCAAAAAGGAATTACCTGAAAAGGCAAAGGCAATTCAAAGTGAATGTGAGTGAGGTGAGTAGTCAAGAACAGAGCAAAAAACTCAAAAAAAAAATCTATAAATCATAAAAAGAAAAGGACAGAAATAATCACAATAAACAGTCACCAACTTACCAACAAAAATTAACTGTGAGGGACCATGGGTTACCCCTGCCTTTATTGGGCTGAGAGTAGTCATAGTTGACCATGCCTCTTGGGAACCACCCACAAAACACAAGTAGCATAACACATGCATTGGAAATCCATGAAAATAATCAACAAAAGTAACATTAACATAAATAAATGACTCAAAAATTAACAAAATGCCACAAAACAAGGCTTTAAACCTCAGCCAGGGGAGGAGCACTGGAAGAAATACAACAGCTACATTGGATAAATGATAGGTCTACCTGTAGATACCATTACATGCAAGAGGTAGGGATCTTACTGAATTTGTTATACATCTTAGGGTATTATATTATATACTCCATTTGGGAGATGTTCAGACATTATTTCCAAAATATAATGCCATAACTCTTGATTTGGATCCTGAAGCCAACCCTCTCTGTCCATGATGAGCAGCTCCACCATGTTCAGCAGCAGCTAATTAGTAGAACATCACTTTAAATGTGGAAAAGTGCATTTTTGCAGCATCAGAAATGGAGTTTGTTGGGTGTCACATATCAGATTAGGGTGTTCATCTCTTGCACTCCAATGTGGATGCTGTTTGCCACCTTCCTGAACCCATTGCAGCTGCACAAATTGCTTCATTTTTAGGCATGGCTTTTGTGAAAGAAAATGTAACTGCTTGCAAGCTACTAAGGATTAAATGCTGTTTTTGCTATAACGGTAGGTTATTCATACAGGCTTCTGTCATAAGACAAGTTCCAGTAAGCTGACCAAGGACAACTTTTTTATTTAGAAGGCATCCATTAGACACAGGAAAGATGACTTTTCCTTCTTTAGGGCCCCTTTTGCAATGCACACAAAATAAAAACGGTTAGCTGATGCACGCAATGTAAGATGAAATGCTTAGATAAACATATTGTGCTTATTGATAAGTAAGGGGAAGGGGGAGGGAGGAAAATTATTAAAAGTCGAGTGAAATGGGAACTTTGCTCTTCTGCCTTGCAACATGGAATCCACGTACTCATCTGTGACTGAATAAAGACTGATTGATTGAACTATTCCTGTCTTCCTTGGGGGTTACTTCCATCCTTTCTATTACTTCCTGCCACAATTATGGCCCCACTACATGAGTTTCTAAAAAATGTACCCTAGGTTTAGAACTCTGTGTGTGCTGAAGCATTCCTTCTCTTCAAGCAACAACATACGTCTGCACCATTTCTCTCTCATTTTACCCAGAAGGTACTGGCACAGTTACTTGTGATAATTCTGTCTTGGCCTTGGGAGTTGTTCTTTCACAGATGGAAGAGGGGATGGAAACGCTAGTTGCATTTGCCTCCAAAGCACTGAGCCTGGCTGAACAAAAATACTCTGCAGGGGTTTTTGCTGTCAACATCTGCAACAAGACACAAGCCCCTCCAATTGCATAGGTGGTCTGATCATTTACAACAATATGATTTACATGTAGTAACTTACCTATTGTCATGCTTTACACCAGTGGTGAAACCAGTTCATGACCAAGATGATACTGAATATGATCTAATTCAACTGCTGTATGCACCTCTCCAGGACATATATCACAAAGCTCCAGCTAGCTTTGGAAGAGGATGCAACCATCAGTTTCTGAGAAGCACCAACCCCAGGAGGTCCATCAATGCCCAGGCTATGTACAGGATTCTGAGGGTGAAGAAATGTTAGGTTTTATAATGTTCGTAATAATAATCACATGCATGCAAGATAATTGAATATGCAGTTATAGAAATATTCAAACCTGCCCATTTGGCATTAACAATTATGCTATAGTCAAAGCCATTGAGGGCACATTTTTCCCCATCCTGATGTTTGATGTGTACATTATCAGAAGCTTTTAACCTGTGTCTGAAGGATATGAGTCCTTACACTATGCCTATTTTTAGATGGGCCAGGAAATCAGCACCTCCAAGATGGTGACTCTTCAGGTTGTCTCCCAGCACACAGATCCTCCAACAACAACAACATTTATTTATATAGCACATTCTCATACAAATAATGCAGCTCAAAGTGTTTTACATGATGAAGAAAGAGAAAAAAGACAAAATAAACAAGAATTAAAATTAGGGAACACTAATTAACATAGAATAAAAGTAAGAGTCCGATGGCCAGGGAGGACAGAAAAAACAAAAAAAAACTCCACACGGCTGAAGAAAAAAATAAAATCTGCAGGGGTTCCAGGCCACAAGACCACCCAGTCCCCTCTAGGCATTCTACCTAACATAAATTACCTCAATCAGTCCTCATTGAATTCAGGGTTCTCAAGGAAGAATTTTATGATGACGGTCATGGGGACTTTTGGCCTTTAATCCATCAATCCAAACAGACATCAAGACTGGCAGCATGACAAAGGGGAACATGCCATCCTTCCCCTACTATATAAATGTAAAGAATTATTATTATTATTATTACTTACGAAGATGAATCTTTAGTGATGACTTTTGAGGCAGAAGAGATTGTGATCCGCCTCTGACAAGCCTCCTCTGCACTTGATGGAGATCTCACATTTTAGAGATGTACTGTCATCGATGGAGTCCATCACTTAGAACAACAACGGTGCCATTAACAAGAGGAGAAGAAAGCAACAAGACATATCTATTGCTGCCAATCTACTTCACCTGGAGGGCAATTCCCCTGTCCCTCGTGCCCCTGGGTCTGTGTTTCCTGAATTGGGCTGCTCTCCCACCAGCGTATACATAGGATGGGGAGTGTCAGAGATGGTCAAATGGAATGAGTGACTGACTGACTAACCTAATTACACAGACACATATTGTGGGACATTCCCAGTGGCTTTTGTCTTCTGTCATTCATGCTCTCTATGAAAATAAATTCCAGCCATTCACAAACACAATAATAAAACAAGTAAACTAAGAATAAAGGTTGCAATTTTTAAATGAATGGGAAAAAATGAAAATTATGCAAAAAGGACAAGTTTAACAAAAAAAAAGATATTGGTAATATGACAGTAATTTGGCTTCTCTGTAATGAATACTGTCCAAATTCAAGGATTATAAGAGCTCACTTTGCTGTTATGACTACAATTTCACACAATTTTTCAACATTTTAAATATTGAAACAGAGAAATACCTTGTAAATACTTGACAAAGGAGCCAGATGTAAAAAATGTCAGATTTAAATTTTTGTACAAGCTGTAACTAGAACAAAGACTCAAATTATTAATGTTGTTTCATTCCAAAGAAGAAAAGGAATACCACTTTGTATTTCATATTAGGAACTTAACTTATTAAAAATATTTATTTAAAATAAATGTTCATTCTTCTAATTCAGTATTATAAAATGAATTCTCACTTACAAGGCCAATGCATAAAAAACTCCAATTAAAAAAAAAATCAACATCACCATTTTGTGTGCCTTCTATAAAGGGAATATAGTGGCATGACTGGAGCACTATCTATGTCAGGGTAAAAATGAACCTGAGCCTGGTAGCTATGGAAGAGGTATGTTTATTGCTATAATTAATGCATAGGTCTGGCATTAGTTCAGCCTCTCAGAAATGTATTTTGTTTGTGGCTAAGTCACCCACTGCACTCGGGTCCCAATCCAGGTGGAAGGTGCAGTATATACCGTATACTAGCAGTATTTGATTCACCAATTATTTATAAGCCTGATATGATTTTTCCTTTTTCCTGTAGTCAAATTTGTACTGTACTGTACTTGATAAAGTCTTCTTGCGAGTGTGTAAAAATGTACATGGTTATTTCACTTATTTATATCCACTTTTAGCATTCTAGTTAAATGAGGATTAGCCCTGGCTCTTACAAGACATTTTCCTTGTCCAAAACTTAGAATTATGTTTTTTGTTCTGTTACTTGTATCTTGAACAAATTAAACAGTCTGTTGTGTTGGAGAATTCAGTTGGTACATTGCCATAGTTGGTTGATTTTTTTTGTCATGACAGCGGAATGTACCTCTATATTTTTATTTTTGACAACCAGATGAGAACTGCTTTTGCATATTTTGACTTTTGTGTATTTCATCTATATGCCATAGCTGATGTCTGCAATTCTAAACAGTCATTTATTTTTTATTATTAAAATAAATTATATTAATATTATCCATCCATCCATTTTCCAACCCACTGAATCCGAACACAGGGTCACGGGGGTCTGCTGGAGCCAATCCCAGCCAACACAGGGCACAAGGCAGGAAACAATCCTGGGCAGGGTGCCAACCCACCGCAGTATATTAATATTATTATTATATATTATTATTAATATTATTATATTAATTATAATAAATTTATTTTTATTATTTAGGTTTTTTGTATCAGTAAGGTGCTGCTGGAGTATGTGAATTTTCCCTTGCGATTAATAAAGTATCTATCTATCTATCTATCTATCTATCTATCTATCTATCTATCTATCTATCTATCTATCTATCTATCTATCTATCTATCTATCTATCTATCTGTCTATTTTCTGTACCCATTTTTTCCATTACAGGCTTATTTGAAGCCATAGCAGCACCAGATTACTAGGTCATTAATGAGATGCAAGTCCCACAGCCTCACTCATACTGCCACAAATCAATATCACTTACCATCCTTGTGAGAAAACTCAGCTAAAATCTACAGGGGTATAACAGGAGCATGCAAACTCTGTATTAACATTGCTTGGACCAGGTTTTGAACCCATGTCCCTGGATCTGCTAGCAATGACACCATCATTAACTTTATGAATACTATTCAGGTATTTCAAATGTCCTTGAAATGTAAAGCATGTCTTTAAGATTCTGGGTTTGGTTTTGCTTTCCATCTTTGTCAGGCACAGCAAATAGGATGTATTTCAAATTAAATAACACTGATAGCATTGATAATGTTACATGCCATCATCAGAATTCTTAGTCTAGTATGAGAAGCATCAGCAGTTACTTCTGGTGCATGCTAAGAAGGGGGAAAATGCACTTTATATTCAACACTAATGCTCTGTCAGAAAGGCTCAATTTTTGTCATAGCCCTTTTCTTTATCATTTTCCTGGAACCTTTTAAACTCTTTGACCCTCCACCAACTCATACATAAAAATGCATATGGAATCTGTGATTACACAAAATGTGTACAACTGGTAACACTGCACAGCAAAGTTTTTGCTTCTTGAACACTGTTGGTTGTTTCTTATACATTTGGGTGCTGATCACGAATATCACATCAAAATTTACCCATCACGTACTGTTTCAGAGAAATCTTCAGCGTTGTCATGATTTTATATATATTTGTATCCAACCATTTTCGCTTACGTAAGTGACTTATGAACAATGGCTTGTGCAGCCTGGGCATGTCCAGACATGGAATCAGGCCAGGTTGGAAGCTGTTCTGTGGAAGTTGACATCCTGGGCATGCCTGGGCGGGTCTGAACCAGCTTGATGCCACCATGCTATAAAGGTGGCTTACATACACCAATCCTGCTCATTTGGTTAATATAGATAGTGTGTATGTATAGTATTAGTATAGTAAAGTATAGTATCTGTAGCAATATAACAGTAAGTAAGCTTGATGCTATAGATGTTTTGGTGTTTTGGAGCGATATGTCTTGTCAATGTCGAAACAGCCGTGATACATTCTGCTATATCTGTGGCGAATATACACTTGTGTCTCAGAGACATTGGATGACTGCTCTTGTGAAGAAAGCTTATCATCTGTATTTCGGCTGCAAAACTGGTGATCAAGACAAGGAATGGGCGCCTCACATTTGCTTTGCGATATGTACTGTCAGTCTGAGAGCTTGGCTCAGAGGCACTCGAAAGACCGTGACGGACTATTAATTCTGTTTGACTAATATGTCAGGTTTCTCTACCAAAAACAAGAAGTCAATTGAATAATCTGCCTTCAGCAATGAGACCCATGCCACATGACGACAGTCTTCCAATTCCGAAACCACCAGAGGATTGGACCTTAGACGAACCAGATGAAGAAACTGCAATGCAGGGTACGGACAGTGACAATTACCATGCTCATCAGGTGATCTACATGTGATAACACATTCCGAATTGAACGATTTGGTCAGAGATTTGGATCTGTCGAAAGCAAAAGCCAAGCTGCTGGGTTCGAGACTGCAGGAATGGTGTTTGCTGTCACCAGGTACGAAAATTTCTGTGTTTCGAGGCCGACATCATGATATAACCAAATTTTTTGCACAAGTCGACTGTCTGTTTTTGTTGTGACTAGGGATGGGAATTGATAAAATTTTCACAATTCCGATTCCATTTTCGATTCTGTTTAACAATTCGATTCTTTATCGATTCTCCTATCGATTCTTATTTTTAAAAATGGAGAACACACAGGTCGATTAGCTTAGAACTTTGTTTTATATCTTATCTTTGAACAAGATAGAAATTTAGGAGTAGCATGACCTTACCAACCCAACAGTAAGATCTTAAGAGATCCACAGCCTATGGCTCCTTGATGGGGTGCCACGGGGTCCCCAGAAAAAAAATTGTAAATGTAAAATAATAATAAAATAAATATTCTTCTGTAGCAATAACAAAGTATAACATAAATTATTCTGTGGCAATTACACAAGAATGTCCAGTAACATTTACACTCTCCTTTTTAAAAGTATATATGAGCTGAGCACTCAAAAATAAAACTACATCAGCCAGCAACAAATACAATCAACTCAAGTCCAATGGAACTGTGCACTGTGCAATTCTGCAACCATCAACTATTTTGACAGCTACATCTATGTTGGCCGCAATATCAACAGTGGCTGCCACAACCTTGTCTTTGATACCATACTCCTCCAAGATCTCATCAATCTCCTCTGCTACAGCTGTCCCTGTCTGTGCCTGGTACACTGGTTTGGTTTTGAGGACTTTTTCTTGAGCCTGGCCATTCCTGACATAATGCAGCATTACTGTGAGGTAATGATCTTGACTAAAACTTGTCCATCCATCTGCAGTGACGGCTGCCTTCAACACATGTTTCAGCTCAGAAATCAGATTTGCCTTTTCGACCGCATACCAAACAGGGATCAAGTGGTTGGTTAAACTGTCTCTGTTTGGGGCTTTGTACTTAGGGTTCAGAGTCTTTGTCATTTCTCTAACATATATATAAATGGAAACAGAGAGAACATGCAACTTTGACATTCCCTGACTTAGCTGACAATTAAACACATTCACTTACCGAAAATCAGGGGCATCTACTGTGGCAATTGGGTGCAAGCCTTTTACCACAAACTTAGTCACTGCTCGGTGACATTCGTCTATCCTGGCCTGTGTCATTTTACTTTTCCCCTCCTCTGTGAAAGGAGAAGCTACCGGTAGACTGCAGCGAGAACTGCCAGCATCTGAGACAACCAGACTCTGTCTGTCTCTCTCGTCATGGTCATCTAAATGCAATGCACAGTAATAGCAGGTTTTGCAATAAGGCAAATCGCACTAACATAATATGCAATGTTAGTTGATTAGTTACCTGCCGTATTAACGGGAGAGGACGTGCAAACGTTACCGCTGCTGCTGGGTTGAGATTCACTAGTCCAGAGCGGATCAAAAATACGACATTCATTTAAGGTTATCGCGTGTTTTGTGAGCAAATGCTTTTGCATATTCGTAGTGTTTCCTCCCTTTGATGAAATATCTACTTTGCAAGTATTGCAAGTTGCCCTGTTGTCATCCTTTCTCGTAAAGTATAACCAAACTTTTGACCGTTTGTGCCGCTTAGGCGCCATGTTTCCTGCTGGGTAAATGACGCTACGCAATGTGGTGACGTCATTCGAGGCGACTGGAATCGATAGGGGAATCGTTTGCAAAAATGGCAAACAATTCCAAGGAATTGAAACAGTGGGAACCGGTTCTCAACAAGAACTGGTTTTCGGTTCCCATCCCTAGTTGTGACATTGAAGGATTGTTCTCGGCCTTGGGTTGTGATCACAACCCGGAAGAGTGGCGTCTCTTCATCGATTCGTCAATGTTAAGCCTGAAAGCTGTTCAGCTACACAATGGCAACGTTTATCCTTCAGAACCTGTTGGCTATGCAGCACACATGAAAGAAATGTATGAGAATATGGAACTGTTGCTGAAGCACATCCAGTATAGCAGGTACAACTGGAATATCTGTGGAGGTCTTAAAGTCATTGCTCTGTTACTAGGACTGCAACTCGGCTATACAAAGTACTATTGTTTCATCTGTGAATATGAAACTAGGACTCATGAAGAATTTTGTGAAAGCACAGAACAAGGAAGGTTTTCGTTATTTAAGACAGATGTTCCCAAGAATAACTGACGTCAAGATCAAAGAGGGCATTTTTGTTGGCCCCCAGATCAGACAGGTTATGAGTGACAAGTGGTTTGAAGATTCTGTTAGTTGGGCCAGAAAAAATTACCTGGAAAGCCTTCAAAGACGTTGACAATTTTCTGGGCAATTACAGAGCCCCATACTACATTCAGCTGGTAGACGAACTTCTCAAAGTATACAAGACAATGAAGTGCAACATGTCACTCAAGATTCATTTCCTCCACTCACACTTGGACTTCTTCCCCACAAATCTCGGTGCTGTCAGTGACAAACACATTGAAAGGTTTCACCAGGACATTGCTACAATGGAGAAACGATACCAGGGCAATTAGAATCCGTCATTGCTTGCTGACTACAGTTGGACACTGCAATGTGATGCACCAGAAATTAAATACAAAAAGAAAATCAGGAGCAAAACACTTAATTCTGTTGAATTTACGGTTTCTCAGTTGCTTTGATGCATTTCTCACAACAGACTTAACATTTGCATAACAGCGAGTGCATTTCTCAAAACACTTAATGCAAATGGCAAAACATCATGGATGACCAGCAAAAGCAGGTAACCTCTTCAAAATCCTTAATCCATGCCTCAAATGCAAGTATTTGCATCGCTGAATATGTCAGTGCCATCAAAATGCCAAGTCCATGAATCATCGTCCACGGACATGACAGCCAAAATGTAAAGTCATGTTATCAATATAAATTTGGCACAATCTAAACATTTTCTGATGCACAAAACATCTGAATGACAAGGGCAGGAAACATAAAAATACAAAACACCGATTGCGGGAGATTGATTCAAGAAGAATATTTTATTGATTGCACAGGTATATGGTGACATACCATGCACTGCACTTGGAGTCTAGCAAAAAAAATGCATTACAGTTTTTTACAAATGCTAAAGCACAATTTTGACAACAAGGCTCATTGTTGCAAATCATTTAGCACAATTCACAAAACACCTCACCCAAAGAGCAAAACACCTCACATATCCTGCAAAATGAAACACTGCAACCAAAATTACATATATCATGATCATAATCAAACTACTGCACTAAATGGCACACATGTCAGTTATATCACCAGATTTTTGTCTAACCAACTACACACTGTTGGGCAAAATGAAAAGCACTCTCATCTTTAGTATGCTCTGCCACAATACTAAAATAGTCCAAATTGTAGAAAATTAGAGTGTTCACATGCACAGAAATATTTGCAGATACACACACATGAATTTATTTTTTTATTTTTCACCAAACAAGTCACTGCAACATATGCACAGCAGATATATTTACATTGGAGCGAACAAAAATATGCTCAGAAAAAACAGTAAACTGAAAAAGAAAATGTGCAGAAGAAATATATAGAAAAAAAAGATGCAAGAAAAATAATTAGGCAGCATCTTGCCTCTCAGCTGGGTCTGGCCACAATGCCTCGTCCACATCACAGGCAATATCTTCCCTTGCCAGACATCGAGAGAAGAAGCGCCTTGAGTGCCTTATCCATCCCTGAATCGCACCCACATCAATTTCATCACATGCCTCTTCCATAGCCTGCACAAGAGGCATGCGCACATAGGGCTGCCGGTCATATACCTTCCACCGCCATGCTGAAAAGAACTCTTCGATGGGGTTCAGAAATGGTGAGAATGGTGGGAGGTATTGCACGAGAAACAGTGGGTGGTCAGCAAACCAATTTTGGACTGGGGCTGCATGATGAAAGCTCACGTTGTCCCATACTATAACATACCGGGTTCTTGCATGGTCTGCATCATTCATACGCTCTGGTGGAATAAGAATGTTATGGAGTCTGTCCAGAAATGTTAGAATATGGCCTGTGTTGTATGGTCCAAGGTTGGCATGACGGTGGAGGATAACATGCATATTGGAGATGGCAGCGCACATTGTGATGTTCCCACCACGTTGGCCAGGAACATCTATAATGGCTCTGTGGCCAATGACGTTTCTTCCCCTTCTTCTGGTCTTTGCTAGGTTGAAACCAGCCTCATCTATGAAGATGAACTGATGTGGGATTGCATGAGCATCCATTTCCAGTACTCCCTGAAAACAATGAACTAAAATCAGTCAATATGGTGTTATCCAGTACACTGGGAAACAATGTTGCGTGTAATGTGCTGCAGTCAATATTGTACTTACATCCACATATACTCGTCTGAGCTCTTTGTTTCTTTGAGAGTTTCTCTGAAAAGGCACCTTATACAATTGTTTCAGGCTGATTTGGTTTCTCTTGAGAATGCGAGCCAATGTGGACAGACTGACTCGTTGAATGTTGGTGAATATGGTGTTGTCTTGGATGATGTTGCTTTGAATTTCTCTTAATCTGATTTCATTATTCTCCAAGACCAAGTTTACAATGGCAGCTTCCTGTACCCCTGTGAACATTTCGCCCCTTCCTCCACCATGGTTGCGTCTCTCAGTCCTTTACAAAAACAAAAAACAAAAATATAGGGCTTGGACAATGCAGCCTAAAGATTCCCCCACAGTAGAGTAAATTGGACAGGAAACTTGTACAGTTAGTGTATGACATTAGCCATTCATGAAGACAACAGGTGTCACCCAACTGATACACTATGACATGGGATGTACTTTCACAGTGTGAAAGACATTTTGGTTGCATACCTGTGCTCCAGTCTAAATGTCCGGATGACAGAGGCGACAGTAAAACGGCTCAAGTTGGGCTGCACTCTACGTCCAGCCTCTTGCATTGTCAGCCCATGGTTGATGACATGATCAACTAAGGTTGCTCTGATTTCATTTGACAGTTGCTGTCTTCTTCGCCCATGACCTCCTATACCAGCTCTACCCCTACCTCTCACTCTTCCTCCCCCTCTCATCCTCCCCCTCACCCTCCCTCTTCCTCTTCCTCTCTCTGCAATGTCTTCCATTGTTCTTGAAAAAAAGGTGCTCACCTGTGGTCTTTTTATAGTGCTTACTTCCTGATTGAAGTGGTAACAATTAACCATTGAGGTGTTTGGCCAGGTGGCACATATATTGGCCAATTAGCTCATGTTCTGTCCTTTTGAATGACAGTGTGTTGTAATGGCAAACATGTGACTTTATGTCAGATTGTTGTGTCTTATGCAGAGAACCGTGTTCAGTGCATTTAGAAAGTGCCATTTTGAATTGCAAAATGTGTGTAAAGCAGGAAATGTGTTTAGAGTTTTAGAGACTTGAGAAGAGGTTTTGCTCTCTGTGTGTCAGTTTGAATAATTGTGCTATGCATATCATTTTTGTGTGTTAGCAATTGTGAAAAACTGTAACACTTTATGCATAATATATGAAATGAAGGAAAAAAAATTACAACATCGAAAACAATATATACATACTGAAACTCTAAATGCTCTCTACAATTGCTGCTGATCCTGTATATTGGGCCACATGTTCTCATCCACATCACAACGGATATCTTCCTTTGCAATGCAGCGTGGAAAGAACCTCCTAGAATGTCCCAGCCTCTGCAGGCGTCTGCTGTTATATCCCCACATGCAGCTTCCATGGCAGCAAGCAGTGTCATTTGTGTATGTGGGTTACGCTCATATACCTTCCACCTCCAAGCTGAGAAGAACTCCTCAATTGGGTTGAGGAATGGAGAATATGGAGGTAGGAATTCCATCAGCATCCTGGGGTGGTTGGCAAACCATTGTCTGATTAGGTTGGAGTGATGGAAACTCACATTATCACAAATGATCACATACTGTGGTACATTTTCTTGACCAATCTCCTTTTCAGGAATGAGATCCCTGTAGAGGGTGTTCAAGAAGTCAGCAGATGTTGGGTGTTGTATGGCCCCACAAGAGGAATATGAGTGTGGACCCCATTGTCCGAAATAACCGCACACATAGTGATGTTCCCACCCCGCTGGCCTGGCACGTCAACAGTAGCTCTCTGTCCAATCAGATTACACCCACGTCTTCTTCCTTTGGCCAAGTTGAAGCCAGCCTCATCCATGTATATGAAAATATGTGGTGGTTCACTTGATTCCAGGTCCATTATACGCTTTATCAAACAAGATACTACAGTAAGTTTGATGTAAAATGCATTTTCATTTTGGAGACAATAGAGTCAAATCTAACATATTCATGTTGCTTTCACAGCGGTAGCAAACGTGTCAAGGTGAAATCAACTGTACTGCATGTCGATATACAATGTTGGACTATTTGCTGTACAGTAGATTACAGTTACAGTATTACTGCACATGTTCAGTCTTACCTGCACATACTGGTACCAACGTTCCTTCACTTCTTCACTATTCCTTTCAAATGGTACATAGTATAACTGCTTCATACTCATTTGGTTTCTCCTCAGCACTCTGTCAATAGTTGAGATGCTCACAGACTGGACATTCTCAAACACATCGTTGTCAGCAATAATGGCAGTTTGTATTTCCTTGAGTCTTATGGCATTATTTGCTATGACCATAGCACAAATAGCCTCTTTCTGTCGAGGAGTGCAAATAGGCCCCCTGCCACCTCTTCCAGGAAGTCTTGAAGTCCGAAGTGTCACAGTAAAAATACAACACTGAATGGACAACAGTAACATACATATTGTCTAGTGTGGAGTATTGTAAATATATGACATACTGTAACATTATAAAGTAATACACACAAATACAGAGTAAAATCGTTGATTTACACACCTGTTCTCTCTGCGAAATGTCTGAACAATCGAGGATACGGTTGTTCTCCCCAAATCTGGCTGCACCCTTTGACCTGCGTCAGCCATTGAAAGGCCATGATTTATAACATGGTCCACAATTGTGGCCCTTATTTCATCAGAAACTGACTTATGTGTTGAACCTCTTCTGTTTTGTCTCCTTACACCACACACCCCTACTCTTCTTGGTCTGGGCTGTTGGCCCTGTTCATTTTCTTGCTGTTCTTCCATTTTCAGGTTGTCCTTCCTTAATGTGCTTCCACGCTGCATTGTGCCTTGTCTTTATATGCTTGCCAGCTGCAGGTTCAGGAGCAATTTTAGGGGACTGCTCAGTGATTACTTGCTTGATTCATCTAAGATCTCACACCTGCCCCGAATAATGTGTCACCTGAGAGCAATTTAAGGTGGTGCAGGAATCATTAGTATTGTGAATACAAACCAAAAAAAGTTTTGTAGAAACCTATAAAATACACTTGACAGCCAATGATATCTTGTTGAACACTTTTGACTGCAATGACTTACACAATGAAAAAATGACAAGTTTGTCTGGAGTGTAAGACTATGCAAAAGAGGGCTACACAATGCATTTTGATCATCATGACATAAGCAACCGCTGATGCATGATATAGCTGAGAATTGCACATACGCATCTGCCTGAGTGAACTAAAGCAATTGCAAAATGACGAAAACACCCAGAAATTGCTGTTATGATGTGCACAACTGACTAAAGGTTGTGGGAATTGAACGAGCAGTTTTGAGAACTGCAATTCTGTTGTGAGAAATGCACCAAAGCAACTGAGAAAAACTGTAATAGCTTATACGAAACATAAATGTGACTAAATACGTTATTGTCAATAAACATATAAATGTCTATTTCTCAGAGTTCTTACATGATGCAATAAAACCAAAACTATATTTGTGCATATCCAGTAGGTACCTGGCACAAAGGAAGCAAGGCTTTTCAAAAAAATTGTTGTGCATTGTAATCAGGATACTAAAATAGTGGAAACATTACAAAATAGGGTTTTCCTTCACTTTTATACTTTTGCTTTAAAGCATATCATGCACAACCGAGGGTTTAGTGTATTCTGTTATGTTAGTACCTTTGTTTCTTCTTCACAAATTAGTTACAGTTCATCAGTGCTATACAACATGGAATGCTGTGTTACATTAGGTCACTGACAGTGCTTCTTCAGTTGTGGGATTATGCTGGTTGTTTTTTTTTTAAAGCTGACATTTAGAGTTATTTTAATTTTATTACAGTGACTCTTACAGTAAATGTAAATTTACAGCAAATGATTGTCTGATTTTCAAAATGAAACAAGAATCATTACTATGTGGACATATTAAGTGCATACATAATTAAAGAAAAAATATTCCACTGTCAAAAAGCTACAGAAATCTAGAGCTTTGCAAACCTTAATATAAGCTAAAATATTGTTTCTAAATTATTAACATACAAAATTAATTATTAAAAACTTATGGTCTTTACACAGGTAACTCTTCTATCTTTCCTTCAGACCCACTTTCAACTAGCATGTTGAAAAACTCAGTTGTAGTAGATGCACAGCCAATATTACACTTAATTATTAAATCATTATAAAAAGGACCTGCCCGTTACTCTTTCAAATGATCCTTTGTTAGTACTCTGTTAATTAAGCCAGATTTGGATATAACAAATGTTCTTAAGAATTACAGATCCAATTTGCTGTTTGCTTTTAAAGTGTTAGAGAAAGCTTTAACCATCCTACTTGAATCTTAACAAATGCATTATTTTTTCCTTGTCTCACAGAAACAGATTAACTCCTTGTAAATGTTATTCTGATTGCCTCCGAAGTAAAAAAAATGCCATCATCATTATTCTCTTAAAACTTATAAAAGTAACTAACAAATATAACCATATAATTGCAGTTCTTAATTACCTTCACTGGTTTCTTTATTTTAAATGCTCCTTCTCACTTAATAATATAGCTAACTGATAGGGCCACCACGATTCATGTAGTAACTTCAGTTGGCAATGCTTCTTTTTATGATGCGAGTCAAGGCCAACTCTGAGCCCTTCCAACCTTTATATTATTCATACTTAACAAATGAGACTTCATTTTCATAGTAAAATTAATGCATTAAATACAAAAGAGAATTGTTTGCAGTACAAAAGACACAAAATACCTTTTTAGCAATACCACTGAATGCAAAGACAACCCAGGAGGATATTACTGTACTTACAATATTCACTTTCAGTTTGTTCACAGGTTACACCTAAACCCTCCATCTTCACTGTAGTATAGGTATTCCCCCCTACCCCGTTTTGCTATTCTTGCTTTACTAACAAGCCTTACATATTGTCTGGTCTGCCTGTCAAATCATTGCAGTCTGCTGTCTGTTCTAAAATACTCACTATGCTTAATCCCCATTTTCCCTATCTCAGTGTTGTTATCATTATTCTAGACACATCCAATTTATCTCTGACTACTTGATTATTTTGTTTTATATTTGTAATTAATTTAGACCTTTTTGCAGAAATCTGCTTTCACTTTGACACTGAAGAGTCTTTTCTGTTGATCAGTGTCAAGATGTCAAATTAAATCCACTGTGATTCAAAGCTGTATAACAATAAAATGTGAAAAATTCCAATGGAGGTGAATGCTTTTTTACAGACATTGTACTTGTGAAGAGATACCTCAATGGTCTTCCCATTAAAATTAATGCTGAAGAATGGTTACTTGAGTCCAACCCAGGGTTGGGCAAACTTTTTTGGTGGTAGGCTGATTGTCAAAAATCACTCATATAGTGGGCCATATAACAACTAGGTGAGCTATGAACCCAGATAATCTATCACATGTTTTAATGGTAAACATTATATTTAAAAATAGCTGCTCCTGAAAATGGCTTAAAAATAAATCTTTCTGTTAAATTCTACTAAGTGCAATACTCAAACTACAATAAGAGAGGAAATTTAAGGCAAAGTAATTTCACTATGACGTTGTTCTACTACATCCTGGGTATGACGTTAAACTGCATCCGGCCCTGCAAGCGGTCCTCCAACTTGCAGGGAAATCATGGGGGTTGGTGGCAGGATTGGCACTCCAGCCACCGTAAAAAAACTTCACACAGCTGTGAGATGACAGAAAGGACTCCTTTTTGCTCTCCGCCGGAGTAGCTCTGCTGCAGCCGCCCATAGGAACGCTGCTCGCATCATGAAGGGGATGGGGGAAAACCCTTGGGAGCCCCATCCCCGGAAGAGTCGAAACTGTTGGAGAGCCAATGGGGTCAGGTCTGTTGGGGATCGAAACTGGTATGGTGCTGAGGAGTAGCCCGCTGCACGGCAGCACTTGGGTCCCAATTTCAGGTGGCCCATACAGGTAGGCGCATGGAACGTCTTGTCTCTCTGGCAAGAAGATCATCTTCCTCTGCTGTCGGAAGAGCTGTGTAAACTCCCCATTTCAGTGGCGGCACTCTCTGAGGTGCGCTGACTGGGGACTGGACAGATCTCTGTGGGTGGATACACATTTGATTGGTCTGGTCACTCTGATGGCTGTCATACTCGGGGAGTAGCTGTTGCTGTAGCGGATTGGCTTCTTCCGATGGTGTCTGATGTCACTCCTTTCAACAAGCGTATTATGAGACACAGATTACGGCACTCCCTGGGTGCCTAATCTGTTGTCTCAGTGTATGCTCTGACTGCGGTGAGTGATGTCTCGGCGAGGGAGATATTTTATTTGCAGCTTTGCTCTGTGGTTGATGGGTGCCCACGAGGTGACACTCCTCTGGTCATGGGTGACTTCAATGCAGCCACTGGCACTGACAGGGCTGGCTATGAGGATTGTCTCGGTCCCCATGGGTCTGGTGACCATGGTAAAAGGGGCTCCATGTTCCTTGACTTTGCAAAAGGTCAGGGGCTGCGAATTGCTGGTTCCAGCACCCAGAACTGCATCGTTGGCCTTGGTACTCCAATACTGGTGGTGCGGTGAAGGAGACCAATCACATCCTCGTGGTTAGACACTGGAGGCTCTTGAAAAACTGCAGGGTCTACAGAAGTGCCCAGTTTCTGAATTCTGACCACAGACTTGTTGTTGCTACTCTTAGGATCCAGCTTAGGTCCAGTAGGTTACCACCTACTAGAAAAATGAGCCTGAACTTGGCCAGACTCCAAGACCAGGCTGTTAATAATGAGTTTGCACGCAGTTTGTGTGAGGAACTTGCAGATTTGGATGCAACTGCCGATTCTAATGTGATGTGGGAGACCTTCCATGACAAGACCCTGAAGGTTGCTGAGGGTTGTGTTGGTGTTACTGGTGTTCCCAAGAAGTAGGTGTTTCATCTCGCAGGGCACCCTGGATATCATCGAGAGGAGTCGCAGCGCACAGCTCAATGGCAACTCTGGTCTGTACCAGGAACTGAGGACAGCTGTGAAGGCTCTGATGACAGATAAAGACGCGTTTGTTAGAGGAATCTGTCAGCAAGTGACACACCATCTGTGGTCTAGCGACTCATGTCCTGCTTACAGCGGAATCGAAGCATTACGCACATCCGAATCTGTTCCTCTGAGAGTCGCAGTCAATAGGCTGTCCTTCTGGCACTGCAAGAAATCTTTGCCTCCATTTGGGATACTGGCATCATCCCAACTGACTGGAAAATGGGACTTGTTGTCCCTATTTGGAAAGGGAAGGGTGATCACCTGGATTGCAGCAACTACAGGGGGATAACACTGCTGTCGGTGCCAGGTAAGGTCCTTGCTAGGGTCATCCTCAATAGGATCTGTGATCACTTGCTCACCTACCAGTGACTGGAACAGTCTGTTTTTATGCCTAAGAAGTCTACCATCGACCGCATCCTGGACTGAGGGTTCTCTTGGAGTGCAAACGCGAATATCGGTAGAGTTTCTTTGAAGCTTTTGTTGATTTTCATAAAGCATTTGACTCAGTTGATCTAGCTGCCCTGTGGGACATCCTGAGGGTTTGCGGTATCCCCTCGACGTTGCTGGATATCATGGCCGGCCTGTACACTGTTCAATGCTTGTATGGACTGAGTGTTGGGCAAGGTCGTAGGGTCCAATGCCTGTGGGGCATCTGTTGGTGAAGAAAGATTCACGGATCTTGACTTTGCTGACAATGCTGTGATCTTTGCGGAGTCAATAAAGGCTCTGATCGGGGTGCTCGAGAGACTGAGCGAGAAGTCTGAGTGTGTGGGCTTGCAAGTGTCCTGGAGAAAAACCAAGATCCAGACCTTTAATAACCTCTTGGGCACAGCCATAAGCAGTGGGTCTGTTTGTGGAGAGAGTATTGACCTTGTCGAGAGGTTTACTTACCTTGGCAGTGACATTCATATCTCTGGTTACTCTTCCTATTAAGTCAATAGATGGATTGGGAGACCATGGGGGGGACATGAGGTCACTGGAAAGGGGTGTGTGGCGCTCCCGATATCTATGCAAAAGGATGAAGGTCCAAGTCTTTAGAGTCCTGGTGCTTCCTGTCTTGCTATATGGTTGCAAGACATGGATGCTATCCAGTGACCTGAAACGAAGACTCGACTCCTTTGGTACTGTGTCTCTCCTGAAAATCCTTGGGTAACATTGGTTTGACTTTGTGTCGAATGAGCGGTTGCTCATGGAGTCACGAATGAGGTACATTACCTGCATTGTGAGGGAGCATCAGTTACGGCACTATGGTCATGTGGCGCATTTCCCCGAGCGTGAACCAGCTCGTAAGATCCTCATTGTTGGGGACCCGAGTGGCTAGACCAGGCCAAGGTGTCGCCCACGTAACACCTGGCTGCGGCAGATAGAGGGTCATTTCCAGAGGGTGGGACTGGAGCACGTGTCTGCCTGGGGGGTTGTGAACTGGGATCCCGAGTTGTTTCGTCATGTAGTGGGTGAGCAACGCATTGTACCAGTGCATGCTCCCCAACTTGACTTGACTTGACTTGACTTGATTGTTCTACTCATGAACTTGATACTGCTTGCTTCTGCTCAAATTGTTAATACTGTATCAGCTGATGATGGACATCACAATTCATTTACTGCAAAGATTTATGTCTCTTAATACACTTATATACCAGCTTTTTGTAATTTTCATTTGTTAAAAGACTTGCTTGCAACTGTAACTGTTATCAAATATAGAGGCACATTATAATAAAAGGAGAAGAAATCCTGAATAATGTACTGTTTTGGTGTAGAAACGAAACAAAGTTACTGGCACCACTAACAGGAGTAACTGGGTTCACATAATGGTGAGCTCAGCCTGGGTGAATTGTCCTTTTGCCATTACTACAGTTAGTAGGCAAATTACTGCCAAATGAGTCCTTTTTTTTTTGTTTATGACCCCTCATGGGTCACGGAACTGATTTTCACCAGTGATTGTACTGAGCCAACAATTCCCCTCAAAGCCACAGCCAGTCCTGAGTATACTTCTTATTATATCGTCTTCTGACACAGTGGGATTCCTGTTTAAGCATAGCACACGGCATTCGTAAGCAAAGTCCCTAATTGGATACTTAGGCTCCTGTTGGGTGTTCATAAGCTGCTCTCTTTACTTCCGAACGATAATCCCTCTGTAAGAATGCTTCCAAAAATGTAGTGAGAAAGGAAGACTAGTCTGAGATACCTGCCTTTTCTGCCTGTCACCAAGACCTTTCTGTGATGTCTTTAAAAAGCCCATCAATGCCACATTCCTTAAAGGATGGAGTTCTAAAACCGAGTCCATCTGCTCCAAAAATTGGAGAACCTCCCATGATAGACAAGAGACTTCCAGTTTAGGAAATATCTAAGCACAGTGCAGTGGCAAATGCTGAAGCAATTGATACTCAGGCAGCCACCCGCTCCATGGGTCGAGACTCTGGCAACAACCTGCAGTACGAACTTATGTTTCTCTTAACCACATTGTGCAGTTCCTCTTCCCAATGATGATCCCTTTTTTGCAGGCAATCAATTCATTTTTGCTCTAACCACTACAACTGGCTTTGCACATACTCAGGCATCACCGATATTGTGGCATCCATTGATCCATACAGCAGGAGGGGTAGCACTTTCAGCCAATTCTTTGATGTGATCATACACCTCATCCATCCGTTCCTGGACTCTGATCAATAATGGCAGCAGGATGTCCTCAGCACTTTTCACCATAGGTGTGGATATCTACATAGAATCCTGCAGGCTAGCTGCCTTGTCCACATCTTTGTGTGCCCTGCCCGTGATATGTCTGCTCAGCTCAACACCTTGCTCTGGCACCACACTTGAGCCGGAAGCCCCCTGCTTCAAATTCTCAGAAGACATCAGATCTAATGTAGTGAAAGTGAGTCAAAGGAGATAATGGATGTATACTAGTCAATTTCTTGTGTCATTGCCCAATTTCGTCCATAAACATAATTTGGATCATGCATGCGTAAAAATACTTCATTTCTGCCACGCGCATGAGCCAATGTCTCCCGATGCTCACTAAAAATGACTTTTTATGATACTTCCTGATTTGTACTGCACATCTGTGATACATTACGACACTAATCTCTCGCCAGAGTTGAATTGCATTTTATTGGTGTTTATCTCCAGATATAAGTAGACTCATCACTTATTACTGGAAAAGATGGGAACTTCTGAATTTTATAACATCTTCAAAGAATATTTGTCACCCGAAAATATTATCTTCAGTTGAACAAAGAGGGAGTGAAATGAAATATGATGTGTGTCTGTGAACATTATAATGTTATTTTTGTACTTTGTGACTTACATACAGCTTTTTGTATGCACAATGTATTGATAAAAAAGAAGATAGAATATTCATTTTCAGTTGTAATATGACCTTCGTAATTTCATGATTTAAAGGTAAAAGTCAATCTGTTTCTCAGTACTAGGGTTATCGGATTAATGGATGCATGCCATTTTTTCCGTAACACCCTGTTAGCATTTGCTGGTATGTTTTTTTTTTTTAAACTTGTCCACAGTCTTTGTCCTTATATTAAGACAAAACAATGTAATCTAGAGGTCAATTTATGGATAGAATTAGGAGTGTATGTCTGACACTAGACTGGTGTAAAGTGTGCTTCCCAAAGCCATCAGTAAAGTGGGGTATGTGTCTGATGTGGCACAGTGACAGGGCTGGGCACCTACTGTTGTGACATGTCATTAGCTTATCATTTAAGCTGTTGGTTTAGGAGGCGTATACACACATACTGTACTATACATTTAACTGAAATTCAAAAGGTATAATAGGAGATGTGTTACTCATTAGTAATAAGGAACTTATTTCTGCAGTAAGAAAAACAATGCCCCTTTTGTATTTTTTTTCTTGATCCTGCAGTATACTCATGGTAATCAGTCTTCCAATTTGCTGAACTGATGCCAGTGTACCTGAACACCGACACACAACTGGATGTCTTTTTCTTCTGCTTTTAAGATTCCAAATTCGAGATGATGTGCAGTTCTTCTTAGATGTTCTATTTCTAGAGGTAAGACTACTAAGACTTTCAGTTTTATTAGTATCTTGTGAGCAATTCCTGCTAAGACTTCCAGTATTTATTATTTGATCTGTAATATTTTGCTGGCCTGAATGTTGTATTGTATGTTTGCTCACACTGCCCAGTAACTAACACTGGCTTTTTAATTTTAGACAGGAAAGTTTCAGTATGGGAATCCTGACAAACACAGTGACAGAGGCACATCAGTACCAACAATCACAAAACAGGGATGTTGTTCTATGTTGCAAAATAACATTTATTTTACTAAGACTTAATTTTAGCCTAAACAAAACTAAGGCAGGAAAGAAAAGCTAAGAAGTCTTCATGTAAGTAATGACATCTGAGACCATCACATTAGAAGTTCAGATATACACAGATTGTAACACAATGTCTACTGTATATGCATTATATGTAATGTAAAAAAAAGTGATGCTACATAAAATGACAATTAACTTTGGGTTCTTTCCAAATCCATTATCAAACCACAGTAAATTAAAAAAATAATATTAGATAGACTTTACTGTAATCAGACCTTTATTTATTTTGATGGTTTACTTTGGTAGTGCTCTATACAGTAGGTGAACCAAAAAAGGAGTCAGAACAAGAAGTAAAGGTACACTTTATTAATATTTGAACTAAGCGTGTAAACATCATTTATCTACTGTTTATCTGTTTTAACGGTTATAGTGAGATGGAAGAGACCAACTGAGTTATGGAGCAGCAGTTAAAGAAGAAGTATTGATAGATGTGTGCCATATTGAAGTAGTGGGTTGCTGTCTTGCCACCTTTCATCTGGATCTACTGTATCTTTGCCAGGTGATCAAGAGGTATCTGCATGTTTTTGTTTTTTTTTTCCACCATTGCTTTTTTTCCCCAAACTTCTGAAAACTGTTTCAGTCTCATTACACTTGCCACCTTTCTCATGTAGGATTGATTTCAAAGTCCTATTAATTATATATAAGGCATTGTAGACCCTGCCTGTATTTTGGAGTGTCTGCTATCTACATTTCTCCCTTCAAATATTCCTTTGCTTTTTATTCCAAGATTCCTGGTGAGGCAGCTTTCTGTATTTATGCAATAAAAACCTGGAATGTTCTGCCAATAGAGAAGTGACAGGCTACAAATGTCAAGCATTTCAAAAAACTTCAACAATCCCACTTTTCTAATTTGGCTTTTTTAATTACTTACATCACTTCTAATCAGTTAAAAAAGGGCACTGCATAATACAGCTTGTAAGATTTTTTTTCCAGTTTATTGCAGTAGTGTCCTGCATCACTGTCATCTGTTAAGTCAACTGCAACTGCCTGTGATGCTGGAGAGAAGTTCACAAGATCATCCTTAAATGGAATTGTGATTGGACTGAAACAGCCACATTTATGTGTATGTTGGGACATGCAGAGGGGGCTGAGCTGGCTTTGTCCTGGGACCCCAGAGGTTGATTATCTCTAGCATCTTTGATAGCTGCAAGTTTGTCTTTCTCCCTGGCCATTTGACTATGCAATATATTTATTAAAAAGGACAAGGACAGATCCATTTGCTTCTTATTTACTTTAATAATGCCTTCAATTTTCTTTGTAACTGTATTTTTGTAGAATAATTTGAGCTACACTTTTAAGAAAGGTGATATAGAAATTTTATTTCTGAACAAATATTAAGTGACTGATTAGGAAAAGTAACAATTTAAATATAACAAGATATTTGTAGTGCATTGCTGGATAATAACTCTTTGACTCTGAATAGTATCTTTTTGAAAGCACAGTTGTACTGTTTGTAAAGCTAAAGTAGTTTTTTTCCCCCTTTTTGTAATAATTTTAGCACAGCCCCACTGTTGGCATTTTCATTGTATTAGTGTGCTAGTTAAATGCATTTACAATTTATATATCTTTATGCTTACTGGGTTTTCTACACATTTGACTCTTTGTTTTGAGAAACAATGTTCCCACATCTTTCTTTTTTATAATTTTTAAAAGTACCATATATTTATTCATTAAAAATGTATGAAAAAGTGTATTTCCTATTTTGTAAAGTTAATAAAATAACTGGCACAGTATCAATATGGGCAAATAAAAATATTCACATTAGATGAGGTGTCTGCACACAAATGACGTTGGTGATTTGATTAGACATGTAAGTAAGAATTTCACTGCACTCTGTTCATGTGCTGTTAAAGTGAACTATTGGATGCTATTTTAATTCTGGTCTGTTGCTAGAGAATATTTTCATTTTATAGGTTTTAAATTCGATTAAATTTTGTCTCAGTAGTTAAGTTTGTTTTCTCACAGGTTTTACAGAGACAACACAGAACAATATTAAAAAATATGACAAAGAACGTAAACTTATTACAAATAAATATCATGTAGCAGTAAGCATCTATTGTAAAACATTAGATCAAACATATAAAACATAAAAATTAAATCTAATAATTGGTTCAAATGTGTGACGATGTGGGTTCTGCTCCATGCTCCCATCTTCCTTCTGGGAGACTCCTTGAACCCGACACCATCTTTAATATCACCGATTAGCTGGACAGTGAGGCACAACAATGAAGCAAAGGGGATGTTACAAAAAGTGCAAAGTGCTTTTATTAAAAACAACAAAAATCAAAGTGTCCAAATAAATAGTGCAGTGCTTCAAAAATCTTCAAATAAATAATCCAATAAAAACAAGTGAAAGGTGGAGGTTGAAACACAATAGAAAAAATCCTTTAAAAACAATGAGGTTAAAACAATGGCTGGAAGCCGTCCTTTTAAAAACAAAGCCCAGTGTGTTCTTTCTACTGGTGACTCCCCTGTTACTCCTATCCAGGCTATGCACCCGGGGAGTCACCCTACATGCAGCTGACCTTCTTCACTGTGCTGGTCTGGTGGCCTTTCCGATCCCTGGCTTCGGTTCTGCTCACCCAGACCGACTTGGGCTCCCCAGTGACCAGGACGCTCACGCTGGGGCTTCCACTTCCCTAGTCCCCGACTCCCGCTGCCTTCGCTGCAGCGAGCCAACCTTCTCACGGTCACTCCTGCTCTAAACAAGCGCTCAGCAGGAGCGACCACTACCGTCGGCCCTTGGGTGCCGGACAAACATCCCACTCTGGCTTGCCTCTCCCCAGATTCCCACTGTCAGCTCTCGCTCTCCTGCACCAGGTTTCTCCTTTCCTGCTTCCTTCTCCATTAATGTCCCTTCACGTTGTTTTTTTCTTTCCTTCTTTTTTGTTTCCTCCCCCTCCTAGCCGCCTCGCGCTTCTATTATTTATCACAGGGTCGTGGATCAGGTGTGGCAATTAGTAGCTCCCGGCATCGGATGCGGATGACTCCTCACCTGTGCACTTAACACTAGAATTACCAGAACCTACGAAAAAACTCGTAGATCCGGCCCACCTTAAATCGCTTCTTAAAACCGTTCTCACCTCTCCGCCAGCGTCTTTTGTCATCTAAATGTACTGATAAAGACATGCTGCCAGCAGCCGGCTATTCCATCCCCCCACCGACTTAGAACGTAAACGAGTTTTTCCCAGCTCATGCCTTGATTGATTATCTGGGAGTGAGTGGAGTTTTAGAATGGAAATGATAAATAGCTATTTGGAACACACACATTTCATGTGTGTTGCGTTTCTGCAGTAATCTGTGTAAACACATTGTTAAAACAGAAACGTTTTTTATATTCTAGTAACAAATGACAAAATGTAGGCATAAACTATATAATGTATGAAGCCTGAAGTCCAAATATCAAAGAAACACTTTCACAAAAGGTACAAAAAAAAGCTACCGCCAAAAAAAGCCGCCTCAGTGTGTGACATTGACACACATTAGCTATCACTGCTTCCGTGGCGCAACAGTATCAGTCGCTGACTGGGAATCAGAAGGTCATGAGTTCGATCCTGCACAACTCCCTTTTGAGAAGTGTTCTTATTTTCACTATTTTAGAATAAAAAGATACATTTGATTTCAGTCTGTAACAGCCGGTGTAATTTATGATATTTGTAAAGGTTAGCTTTATTTTTTTTTTAAATTCACTTTTCATTGTCTCAGTCGCATTCAGGATCCTTTCCTACCCCATCTGACACTGCTGTTTTCACATAAAGACTCGCTATAGTTCTGCAGTGTATCACGATACATACGACCGCGTGTTTTTTCCCCCAGTATTGCCAGTCCCCACGTGTTGCTGTATGCTGTTTCTTTTGTACTCCAGGACATGCAGAGGAAAGCATAGTAAAGAACAGTAACTTCAGCGCTATATGCAATCATCAGACACTCCCCATCTGATACTGCTGTTTTCACTTAAAGACACGCTAAAGCTCTGCAGTGTACTTGTGGCTGCATTGTCGTACCAATGCTTGCGAACTGAAGTGTCTGCATGCACTTTTCGTGGCATTACACGTGTATTTTTTGAGTATGCCCATGTAGCTCAAACACAGGAACATATGTTGATGTAAAAGTATAACAAAACAAGTGCACATTTATTCAAGACTATAACCGAAGAAAACAGAAAGCAAGTTACAGTAGGCGGTTGATATGACAGCTTGCGTGGTGAAATGCTAAGAACTGCTGATTTCCATTCCGTGCTATATAACTGTTAACATTTGAATCTGATGATTGCATATAGCGCTGTCTTATTCAGTGTACGCAAGAACATGCAGGTGGCCAGTTGCTGCGTGCTACAACGCACATTTTAAAAAAAGAAAGAGACAAATATATGTGACGTTTTGAAGAAATCATTTTATGACGCGAATAGTACCAATCAGAAAACATCGTCGAAGTAATGCAATATTATTTGAAAACGAACAGCGTCAGATCGGATGTGAAGTTATACTGGTGCTGTTTGAGTCAGATCAGAAGCTGAATAAGCTGAAAAAGCTCCTGTTCTGACTCTAAGTAAAAAAGCATGAATTAATCAACAGAAATAACCGCGATTGACATTTTAAAGTTAACGAGCGCGTGAGCTTATTCAGTTCTGCTGGATCAACGCATATGTTGATCTTTTTTTCTTTCAGTAATAGCGCCAACATAAATCCACACCCGATCTGACACTGTTCGTTTTCAAATAATATTGCATTAGTGCGATGATGTTTTCACATATATTGTCTCTTTCTTTCAGGTGTGTAATAGGAACCACAGCATAGAGAGAAGCGTGTACATTGTAACAGGTACACACGTTGTAAATGTAGGAAAGACTATCCTTGCGTGTGTGTGAACAGTTAACATTTGAATCTGATTATTGCATATAACGCTGAACTTACTGCTCTGTACTATTCTATCCTCTGCATGTCCTGGAGTATACAAAAGAAACAGCATACAGCAACATGTGGGGACTGGCAAGATCGGGAAAAAAAAATACGCATTCACTGATTACAAAACGCAAGATGTTATGCGAATGAATATGAATAATATGAATAATGTTGCATCCATGCCACAAAGTTTTCCGAAATGTACTATACAGGTCATAAAACGAATAATTCCAAATATCATATATACCTACGTCTGTGTTTTTTTGTTGTTTTGACATCATTCACCATAAGGTGCACTCTAATTCAGCATGAGCAGGAACACTCAATAAAACCGAATAAAAAAATCAAGTGACGGTGAGATACGAAGAAGGCAGATTCGCCAGCGTTTGTGTCAGCTTTTATCCCTCCAGATGAGAGAATGTCCAGTTCCATTGTCTCAAAACACCACTCACATCTCCAGTTATTCCGTTTCAAATAAAAAATAACAGCGTCAGATCCCTGGTGGGGGGGGGTAGTATGTATCGTGATCATGATTTAGAGAGAATAAAAGTAAAAAAAAACGGTAACTTTTACAAGTCCTATAAATGCACACTGTGTGTTACAGACGCAAACCAAATGTATGTGTGTACTGTATAATATTAACAAAAAGAGGAGCTTACTACTGAAAACGGCAAATATAGGAGTGAGTGGGGATCGAACCGGGGACTCTCAATTACAAGTCAGCAAATCTTACCGCTACGCCACGGAAGCTATTGTATCAGTCTTGAACCTTTTGTGGAAGTGTTTTTACTTGATCTTTGGACTTCAGGCTTCATACATTATATAGTTTATGCCTACATTTTGTCATTTACTACTAAAATATGAAAAACGTTTCTGTTTTAAAAATGTGTTTACACAGATTGCTGTAGAAATGGAACACACATGAACTGTGTGTGTTTCAAATAGCGATCTATTATTTCCACACTAAAACTCTAGCAGTTCAGTCACTCCCAGATAATCAAACAAGGCAAGAGCTGGGAAAACTTAGTGAACGCTCTGCGACGGTGGGGGATGGAATAGCCAGCTGCTTGCTGGCTCGTCTTAATCAGCACATTTAGAAGACAAAAGAGAGCTGCGAATGGTTTTAAGGTGGGCCGGATCTACGAGTTTTTTCGTAGACTCTGGTAATTTTAGTGTTAAGCAAGGACCGCCCGCATCACAAATCCACCCGGGAACCACTCCCGTCACACTACCACACCCCCTCTCTAAGCCGCGAAGGTGCCTATTATTTATTTAAAAAGTGGCCTTTTTAACTTGAGCTGTGGACCCGCTACACTACAAAATGATAACAGTTCACCCCAAAATTTAAGTCCGTGGATGAAAAGTTGAAGTTTTGCATTTGGAATGAAGGAGGATTTGAATCAGTTTTTTTTTTCTTGAATCCTTCAGCCTGTGACCTGATTGCAACAAATGGAACTAAGAGAAGATTAAACAACCTTAAGAAACAGACAGTCAAAGTTAATACTGGCATATGAGACAGTCATCGCAATGCCATGCAAACCAATGTTACATTTTCCTTTCTTGTAAAAGAACTGTTTATTTACATAAAGCTGGTGGGCTACATTAGGTTTTGTAAACCTGATGCTTTAAGACAAATGGCAATTTTATTAATAACTAGCAAAATACCTGCGCTTCACAGCGGTGAAGTACTGCCTTAAAATTGTTATTAAGAAGAAAAGTAAACATTTTTAAACTGAGGGAAAATATACAAATAATTATTTGTTAAGGATCTCTTTGTATACCACTTTGTCAGTTCGGCTCTCCGGTTGTAATATGACCAAGCTGTGCGCTATATGAGCCGCTTTTTATTATTGGGATCGTACCTAGACACAGAAGCTCTATTAACTTGTGGATTTGCGTGCGAATATTTAGCAGCAGCGTCTCTATTAACTTGTGGATTTGCCTGCGAGTATTTAGCGACAGCGTGTCTATTAACTTGTGAATTTTTCTGCAAGTATTTGGCGGCAGCGTCACGAAGTTGTTTCCATCTAGCTGCATCAGAAAATGTACCACGACATCTGACACGCCTCCTTTTTACTGTTTTCTCACAGCTTGGATTGCTGCTGTCATAATCGGTTTGAGTTTCATGGTTTGTTTCAATTACGTTAGTATTTGCAGGACTTGTTGTGTTGAAGTGACATTCGGCATCTGCCAAGCGTTGTAAGCATACAACCGGTTTCATCGATAACTTCGCATCCAGCTTTTGAGAGTTGAAACATTCATAAACATCAAAGTGTCCACTACTCAAATCGTCACCTGTGAATCTAAGGTGTTTAAGAGGAATTGGCGGTTCTCCAAACGTGTAAAATAGGCAGGCAGCCAACTACGTGGGAGGCTGGGGGACGCAGGACGCAACCCCGCCTCACACGTCGACCGAGCTACAGGCTATGGACGTCTATATATACGTAAGTAGGATTCAGTTATGACCGTTATGCGTAGAATTTCAAAATGAAACCTGCTTAACTTTTGTAAGTAAGCTGTAAGGAATGAGCCTTGCCAAATTTCAGCCTGCTACCTACATGGGAAGTTGGAGAATTAGTGATGAGTGAGTCAGTGAGTGAGGGCTTTGCCTTTTATTAGTATAGATAATTAATATCTAAAGCTATTTTTAAGCAAACACAATTGTCCATTGAGGGAAATTGCAACAACAGTTCAAAAATGGAAAGTGGGCATTATATGATTCATTACGTCACTGGAAAAACAAAAAGTCTAGACTTACAGTAGTCATATATATATTGTAAGAAAGCACATGACAAATCAATAAAAAGATTTGGAAATCCACCCCATATATTGTGAAAAAAGAGTAATCTCAAAGGACTGATCTTTATCGAGTTCCAAAACCAGGACTGAGGGAAAAGAAGACAGCAGGCTTTTATAGTGGAGGAAGAGGAAAGTTGTATTGGTAGGAAGGAATTGGTGTGAGGTCACCTGAGGGTGCCAGTAGTGATGTCGTCAGGGGCCTGGAAGTGAGTCAGGTCAGGCAGAAGTGATTGATTTATGTGTTTTTTTTCTTCCGGAGTTCTGTAGAGAGAGGATGAAAGGCATTAATACTCAACGGCAATCACTTGACTTGTATCTCATTGACTGAATTTGGCATTTGTTAGAGAAATCTGTGAACAAGTGAAACTCCAGCTATGGTCTAATGAGCCCCTGCCTACAGAAGAATCGAAGTATTATGAATCTATTCCTCAGAACGTCGCAATCACGGTGGTTGATGGAATGGTCCTTATGGATGATGCTGAAGTTGTGAGCTGCTAGGCTGGATACTTTGAGCAGCTGTTTAAAGCTTATCCTGCCGCTAGGACGCTGGACATTTCTGAGGTTTGAGGTTGATCCTCCAATTAGCTGTGAACCACCTAATCTCACTAAGATTGCAGAGGTGGTGAACCAGCTGAGGGTAGGGAAGGTTGCAGGGATCTGTGGTAGCCAGTGTGAACTTGTTGTTACTATCTGGAAAGAGAAGAATATTCGCCTGGATTGTGGCAACTACAGGGGGATGACACTGCTCACAGTGCTGGGTAAGGTCTTTGCTATGGTCATCCTCAATAGGATCCATAATCACTTGCACACCTACCAGCGACTGGAGAAGTCTGGTTTTACGCCCAAGAGGTCTACCATCGACATGGATGCCGCAGGGTTTTCGTTCAACGCAAACGTGAATATCGGCAGAGCTTCTTTGCAGCCTTTGTCAATTTTCATAAATCATTCGACTCAATTGATTGAGCTGTCCTGTGGGACATCTTGTGACCTTGCGGGATCCCCCCGAAATTGCTGGATATCATGACCGGCCTGTACAATGGTACTGTGAGTGCTGTGCAAGAGTGGAGGCAGAACCTCTGTGCTTTACCCAGTTGATTCTGAGGTTTGTCAGGGGTGTGTGCTCGTATTCTGTTCAGTACTTGCATGGACTGGGTGTTGGGCGGGATTGTGAGGTCCTGTGGCTGTGAGGCATCTGTTGGTGAAGAAAGATTCACTGATCTTGACTTTGCTGATGATGCTGTGATCTTTGCAAAGTCAGTGGAGACTCTGATTGGGGCTCTTGAGAGAATGAGCGAGGAGTCTGAGTGTCTGGGCTTACGAGTGCCTTGGATAAAAACCAAGTGCTTCCCGTTTTGCTATATGGTTGCAAGTCATGGACACTATCCAGTGAACTGAGACAAAGACTGGACTCCTTCTGTACTGTGTCTCTTTGGAGATCCTTGGGAACCGTCGGTTTGATCTTATATCAAACGATCAGTTGCTCATGGATTTCCAAATGAGGCACATAACCTGCATTGTGAGGGAACGCCACTTACAGCACTACAGCCATTTGGTGTGATTCCCCAAGGGAAATCCGGCTCACAGGATCCTCATTGTTGATCTGAGCGGGTGGACCAGGCCAAGGGGATACCCACGCAACACCTGGCTATGGCTATAGATGGTCATCTCCGAGATGGTTGGACTGGTCTGCACGTCTGCCATGGGGATTGCCAACCAGGATCCCGATCTTTTTGCATGCTCCCCAACCTGAGCTGACCTGTGGTCCAAATCAGTTTTCCAGTCCAGATCAGGTAATGACACCCTGTACTGGCCACCTTGTTCAACCCACTTACTACAAATCCTGGACCAGCACTTAGACAATAGCAGTAAAGAACAGAAAATGTGTATTTACAACTTCACAAATAAAACAAATATTTTACAATACAAACACTCCAAACAACAAATACATTTCTAAAAACAAAGCTAGAAATGAACAAATTATGGTGCATGATGCAATTTCCGTTATTAACTCATTTTGCAAAAAAAAAACACAATATGCTTTTCCTGTCCTTACTATTCAGTAAGAGGTCGATAGAAGCAGGCAGCAGGAAGGAATCCTCTGCTCCTAATAGAATAGAATAGAATGCCTTTTATTGTCACTATACAGATGTACAATGAGATTAAAAGCAGCTGCTTCAGTGCAGACATATATGTAGAACACAACAAGTAAATAAACAAAGAAATAGTGCAAAAAGTTGCAAAGAAGTTGCAAAAAAGTTCTGCGACGCTATATACACATGGAAAGAATAATAACTATTGCACTATTGGGTTATTGCGCATAATTTAAATATTGCACAATAATGATGATCACGTGCAGTGAGTAGTGGATGTTGGACTCTGAGAGTAATGATATTGTACAGTATACAGATATTGCACATTTATTATCAGTACCATTTAGATATTCGTTATTGCACAGTTGATGGATTGAAGGAAGTCCAGGGGTTGGGGGGTTAGACTGTGTAGTCAGTGCATTTGTGAATTTAGAATGATTATGGCTTTTGGGAAAAAACTGTTCTTGAGTCTGTTTGTCCTTGTTGTGATGCACCTGTAGCGCCTCCCTGAAGGCAACAGGTCAAACAGATCAGAGCCAGGGTGGGAGCTGTCCTTGATTATGTTTTTTGCTCTGCTGAGGCAGCGGGAGGTGTAAATGTCCATCAGGGAGGGGAGAGGGCAGCCAATGATCTTCTGTGCTGCCTTTACTACTCTCTGAAGGTTCTCCCTGTCTGCCATGGTGTAGCTGCCATACCATACTGTGATACAGTACGTCAGCAGGCCCTTGATGGACGAGCAGTAGAAGGTTAGTAGCAGGTTGGAGTCCAGGTTGTGCTCTCTGAGGACCGCTAACCCTAACCCTAACCGCTGCTGAGCCTTCTTGATGACTGCTGTGATGTTGTCTGTGCAGGAGATGTCAGCGGTGATAAGGACGCAGAGAAACCGGAAGGTATGGACCCTCTCCACACACTCGCCGTTGATGTAAAGGGGAGCTAAGTCGGTGCTGTGCCTCCTGAAGTCAACAATGATCTCCTTGGTTTTCCTGGTGTTCAGAGCCAGATTGTTCTTTGAATACAAGGCTGCAAACTTCAGGACCTCCTCTCTGTAAGCTGCCTCGTCTCCCTTTGAGATGAGTCCGACCTTTGTGGTGTCGTCAGCAAACTTGACCATGAGGTTGTTGTTGTGGACTGAACTGCAATCGTGGGTGTGGAGACAGTATAGAAGGGGGCTCAGCACACAGCCTTGTCCTACTGGGAAGTAGATGGATGCTCCAGAGAAAATACAAACAAAATGTTTTTGTTCTGAGACGCTTGTTGCTGTTTGCTTCACTTCCAGATGTCTTTCTGTCTCTGTCTCAGTACCCTCCTCATACCTTTCTAGGTTAAATCCCTTTTAGGAAAACTATTCTGTCTCCACAGTGTGTCCTCCTTAAAGGTGCAGATCCCGAATAAGAGGCAAACCCACATCAACCCATTTCCCCGCTATATATTTAAGGAGAGGGCAAAACTAACAAAAGGCCAATAGTACATGTGGCACTCGCTACAAGTTCACTGTTGTACGGGAATTCAATTACTTACACATCCAAGACTGGAACTTTGGGAAAATAAATAAATAGTGTTATACTAAATGTGAAGTGACCTCACCTGGAAATCTGTAACTATCCTCCTCAGCTATGAAGCATTTGAAAAATATACAAATTGCACAAAGGCGCAAAAGTCAGGAAGCCACTGTGCATTTCACTCCTTATCTCACCAAGCACACTTGGGTTAAAGCAGTCCATTCTGTTCATTCAAATACTACAAAACATTTACTCATTTGACCTTCTTCTTTAAAACTTGTAAATGGCACTTTTAATTAATGAAATGTGCACAGATGCAGAATCCCACCTGAAGTTCCACCTTCAGGGGTGCTGCTTGTAACCTAATCAGTTCCAGATAAAATCACATTATGCAAACTACAAATTCTTTAAAATGCACATGCAAGATAAAGGCAAACAATCACCTAAAAACATAGATACTTACTGCTCCAATTGTTAACATTATAGACTGTCCTTATTGGTATAGTAAAAACGTGGTTTACCCAATTATTCTTTGGATGACACCAAATAGCAAATTAAAAGGTTACATTAGGTAAAAGTATCATCATCCCGTTAAGAACACCAGACAAGGGCTGGTATATTATGCAATATATGACAGCTTAACCCAGTGTGACCAGTCTGATCTAGGTTGCTCTGCTTTAGATCTCCTAATTAGTTATTCATAAGGAATTTCTGTTTGGTAATCATTTACACAAACCCACATGCTTGGCAACCATTATTAGAGAATCAGAGCTTTAGAACAATTGTGATGAGCCATTCAGACCTGCTTATTCTTATTCACTTGGATTCTCCAAAATAACATGAGTTTGAGATTTGGAGGTCCCTAAAATCCTATCATCTAACCATTCCCATATCTATTTATTGGCTTAATGTCCTGCTGTTGGACTGTGTACCATTACTACATAGTCAAGTAGCTATTTCTGTCAGTAGAAAGTGACATAGACACAGTGAGAGACTTGAAATGCAGTAATTCAAGGATTTAATCTTGAATGGCCCAGGACTTGTACTTATATTGTAGAAAGTCCAACAGAATGCGAGCAGCAAGCTGGCCCTAAGAACAATAACTTTGTCTGTTAAAACCAACCATGGATGTCCCCAGAGGTAAATTTTCTCCACCAATGCTGTTAACTGGACTTCCTGGTTTCTTCTCCTTTGGTCTCAACTGGTCATATCTCAATTATAATGCTAAAAGACACCAATTCTCATAATTAGATTTGTTAATCAGTTTGAAATTTTCTTTCTTCATACGTTCAACCTGGTGTGTGTGTTCATGTACAGTATGTAAATGATGTACATTTTGTCATTGTTTTATAGCTGTAAACTCATGAAAGTGCTCTGACTCTGCAGACTACTATACAAAAATAAATTGAAGTGAATGAAATTATATATCTATCCACATAATCTGGGGAAATTCATATTTAAAAACACAGACCATATATTCAAAGTAATTAGCTGTTTTATTTAAATGACAGAAAATCCTGTAAATATGCTACCACCTTGTTGTTGCCAGGATTGAGATACATAGAAATTTTGTAGGAGGCAGAGCTTTTAACTACAGGACACAGAAACTCTGGAGTGGTCTACCAAGCTATATTAGAGGAATCCAATCAGTCTAAGCATTTAAATAAAGGTTGAAGTCTCATTATTTTAACATTTCATACTCTTGTTAGAACTGCTGCTGAGATTTTTTATATACATTGTTCTCTTATATTGCTTTTCTGTTCACTCTTGTAATTATTTCTGATTTACTATTACTAAGTGTTTTCCATATTTTTCTCTTCTCTGTGTAGTTTGTTGGCACTTGGTCACCCTTGACGTTGTTGTGTTCTCATATATGACAGACTTATTTCAGATGCCTTCAATCTAAATCGAATTACTATTGAATGCCTATGGAATGGTCCTATTCATATATTCATATATACACAGTATGGTTGCTTTAGGGAGTTTCAGAGAGAGACAGAGGTTAAGAGCATGTGCTGATACAGCGCATCGCCACACCCAGAGTATGCCTGCAAAAAATTACAATGGGCAAAACATATGATCACAGAATGCCTCCAATAGGTGGGTTACAGAAGCAGAAGATCACTTTGGGTTCAGTTCTGCCAGACAAGTTGCCAAAAATGAATAATTGAAGACTAGAAAAAATTATTGGCAAGGTTGAATAATTTAGATATCTTCTGCAACATGCAAATATTGGTCTAAACACCATGAATCCAGTGATCCATCATGTCTTGCGTCAATGGTACAGGATGGTGGTGGAAGTGTAATGGTGTGGTGAAAGTTTCCTGAGTGTAGTTTGAATGCAAAGTGTAGTTAAAAAATTTGCAGAAACCGCATGATGTTTTTAGATATGCTGTACACCACAAAGATCTATGCTGAGTCTGATGTTATTTTCAATGTTCCATTAGGTGGCCCTGACACTCTGGGCCCTCTTATTCAATGTCAATTAGGAAAAAAAAAACAGAACTCTTAGTTGTTGGCAAAATGGAAATAGTGAAGGTTTTAGAAATAAAGTTGATCCCTTAGCATTTAAAGTCAAGGTGGATGTAAAGAATTTAGGTACTGTAGTATAGTTGGCTCTGACCTAAACTTTAAATCTCAGATTCACCATATTACTGTATTTTTTCATTAAAGAAACATTGCAAAAGTTAGACCTCTTATAACATTGAAAGACGCTGAAAAATGAATTCATACTTTTATTTTAGTCAACCAGACTACTGTAATGCATTTCTAACTGGACTATCTAAGAAAGACATTACTTGGTTGCAGGTAGTTTAGAATACAGCAACAAGAATCTTAACCAAAAAAAGAAAACTTGAGCATATCTCACAAGTTTTAGCATTGTTACACTGGTTACTTGTGCACTTCAGAGTTGATTTTAAAAAACTACTAATGGTATACAAAGCTTTAAATAATCTTGCTCCTACCTATATTTTGGAATGCAGGTCCCCAAACATTCCAAATACTTTTCTCTGCTTTTTGTTTAATTTTTTCTGTGTTGGTGTCTTGTGCCATCACCATCTGATCAAAGCACTGTGCACTGTGCAGCTGCCTGTGATACTCGAATTCAAGTGGATACCACAACTGCATTAAATCATCTGGGACAAAGCCTAAAAAACAATAAAAACGACTTAAATACATTTACTGTATGTTAGGTAGAATGCCCAGTAGGATCTGGTCAGTCTTTTGAAAACCATGCAGATATTGTTTTTTTCTCTAACATCACCCACTGGAGTTTTAAAATTTTTTCTACCTTCTCTGGCCATTTGATCATATCATCAGGCTCATTCTTAGAGACTTAAAAACAAATTTATATATGAGGACTCTACTTTTCATTAATCATATCTAATATAAGTGTAAATTGTTTTATTTTTGTATGTTACTTATTCAATAATTTTATCTAATTTTAATTTGTTTTTCTTTTCTTGCAACTATTTCTTTGACATCTTCTGAAGCACTTTGAGTTACATCCTGTGTATGAAAAAGTGCTATACAAACAAACATTGTTTTTGTTGTTGTTATAATATGGACCAGAATTCCAAAGAAATGTTCCTACTACCTTGCTGAGTATATACCTCAAAGAATTCTGACTGTGTTGAAGGCAGTAGCAAAATGTTCACAGAGTATATATGTATTGCCACAGTTTCCTCTGCCTCCTCATGACGATTACATTTGGAATATGGGGAAAGGCATCGGGAAAAGATGAGGAACTCCAGAAGTCTCAGAGCATATTCTGACTTTTCAGTAGAAGGGCAAAAGCAGAACATGCCCCTAGAGGTCATTGGAAGACATCAAAATCTGGCCTAGTCCAGTAAGGTCAAAAAGAGATGTATGTCACTTCTGGTCACATGACCTCACACCAGCATATAAATTGGGTTAACCTAGTCACAGGCACTTATGCCATGAGGCTTCATGGGTAAGAAGGACTCTACCATGAAAACAAAATGATAAACAATGTTAAAAGCCTTATCAAAGATTCTGTAGTATTTTATATGAACAAATGCTGACTCTGGTAACTGGAACTAGATACTGTGTGTTTGTTTAATTTGCTATTATAAGCATTCTTACTCTTGAATTCGCCAGGCTAATACAGTGGAGCACTTTAAATAACTACTGAAAACACATTATTTTAACATGGCCTTCTCATAACTTCACTGTAATTTAATCCTGATACTCTGTATATCTAATTCATTATAATAACTATTCATTCAAAATCTGTACTAACCCCTACTCTCTCTTCTGTTTCCTTTTCCGGTGTCCTGTTGGTGGTGGCGTGCGCCACCACCATCTACCCAAAGCACCATGATGTTCCAACAATGATGGATGGATTAAAAGCCAGAAGTCTGTATGACCATCAGCATCAAGTGACTCCGTGAAAAACCCGAACTACAAAGAGGACTATTTCATTTATGTTAGGTAGAATGCCCAGAGGGGACTGGGCGGTCTCGTGGCCTGGAACCCCTACAGATTTTATTTTTTTTCTCCAGCCTTCTGGAGTTTTTTTTTTTTTTTTTTCTGTCCACCCTGGCCATCGAACCTTACTCCTTTCTATGTTAACTAATGCTGTCTTATTTTAATTTCTTATTTTGTCTTTTATTTTTCTTCTCTTCATTATGTAAAGCACTTTGAGCTACTTTTTGTATGAAAATGTGCTATATAAATAAATGTTGTTGTTGTTGTTGAAGAGATGGAGGATGAAAATTTTAATAAAGGAATTAGTTTTTTTTTAATTTGAGCGTATGTGATGGTCAGAACCTGTATATTTTTTGTGTAATGTATATTGCACGTTATTTATGTTAATTTTTCATCATTCTTTTGAATTTATAATGCATTTCAGTTGTTCACATTATATTTATTTTATATCATGCTGGGCTTATAAGTAGAAGTGTACCAGATAATAACAATACATTGAATATAAAACAAAGAAATTTATTTATGCTGGTATTACACAAATTTTGACTTGTTTACTATTAAACTCAAGTACTACACCTCTTCAGTAATACTCTCAAATAATTACAATTTACTCTGTAAATAATTACAATTTGAACAACATGAATGCACACACATTGAAAAAATGCACCTAGTGCCTCAGTGCAAAAATTCAGATTTTTTACTGGCCTCTCAGTCCGCACCTTTAACACCAGTATAATGACGCTTCTACTTACTTCAGGCCATGTGTCATCTTCTACTAACCAAAAGGTATACTGAACTCCTGATAGCCACCCATGGTTTCTCTCTTTCTGTCCCACTCTTTGTAGAAGGTCACTCATTCCCTTGTGAACGCTAGCAGTCACTGTTGCCCCTTTAAACCCAACAGACAGACACACAGGACATGGGTTAAAAGCACCAAGAAGACTTTAAATTATTTTTCTTTTAGGAATAGTGCCTCCTAGCACCACGACCTCACTAAACAGGCAAATAAATCACTAATCACTATAATAATAAATACAATTCTCACCTCCAAACCTCCCAGCAAGCTTTGTCCACCTCCACCCAACTCTGGCTCACTTGCTGGGTCTCCAGGAGTCCTTTATATAGTCCTTGACCTAAAGTGCTTCTGCCCTTTAATCCACATGACTTGCTAGCACTTCCGAGTCAGATGGAGAACTGGCTTTTCGTCAGCCCGAAAGTACTTAGGAGCTTCCGTACTGATGACTCGTGAGTACTTCCGGGCTATGGATGAGGCATGGCTACTTTGGGCCTTTCACAGCTCCTCCTGGCGGCACCTATGGTACCCAACAGGGCTGAGAAACCGTACTCCTATTCTAGCTGCCATCTAGTATTTTGTTCATAGCAGGCAGTGTCCATAAGGAAACATGCTTTCCTAATTAAAAAAAACAATAATAAAGAGGGTGGAAGAAGCTAATGAGGCAGAAGTACATAATAAATGAGAATAGTTATGTCAAATATTTGAAATATTAAAATGTGTGCTTCAAATTAAATGTTTGAATTCTATATATTCTCGACTGTAATGGAAATTTGTCATTTTCACCTTCTGATAGAGGTCTATAGAATTTGTCTCTAGCGATACCCCACATACTTATGTTTCAAATTTGTCATTTTTAACCTTTTGGGAGTGGCTCTTAGATGGCTAGGTCCACTGGTAAATAATCAAATATCAAATATGTTATCACATTCGTGATCAGCAACCTCAAAATAGCATAAACAACATTCCATATTCTTATATTACCTATCCCCATTTTTTTTTTTCAAAATTATTTAAAGACGTAATTGTGCCCCCTTCCATTAAGGAGTCAAGTCAATTTATGTGACATGCACAACTTCAAGTCCCTCTGTGCATTTTTGTTGAAGGCACCTATTGGTTTACTTCTTATTGTAAGGGTGTCATTTCCCCTCACAAAATGTGGTTTAAAATGTTTAGAGGCCCAAAAATAGGAGGGAATCCCAAAAAGCATGATGTATGTGTAGCTGCCGGAGTATCAGGGGATTTCAAGCACGGGTAAAACGCGTGCCAAAAGAAATCTCTCAGTCCAAAAGTTTGTTTTAAAATATTTAGTGAAAATTCAGAGCAAATAATCCACACAAGAATAAAGAAAAAAAGTTGTTACACACGTAGAATAAAAGGCAAAAAAAGGAAAAATGTATCTTTTTTAAACTTAGCTTTTCTTGTAAACTTTAGTTGTTTCTATACTTAAAGATTATTAACTTCTTCTTCTATAGGCTTTAAACGTATGGTGCAGCACTTACAATTAAGTGCTTGTCTTACATGTTACTTGACACACAAAACACACACACAAGGTATGAAATTCTTAAAAGGCAAGAAAGGCACGGTAGGCACGGTTTAAAACCATGTGCCCTCTACACCTTACACATGGCAAGGCTGATCACTAACTGAGAATAATGTTTAGTCAGATAAGCTAGAAATAGCTGAAATATACCAATTCAATTCTACTCATGGGCTTATAGGAACCTCGCATAGATTATGCACTATCATTTAGTAAAACATTTATGATTCTTATGTAACTAGGAAATGGCTCTTACAGTATGACATAACAAAACATAAAGGCAAGTCGAACGGTATATGTAAGGTTTTTCTTATGATGGTGAGCCTAGAAGTGCAGGACACCAAACCTTGTAGTGATTTTAAAGTATTCATGAGTAATTCTTATGAACATAATATTACCTCAAACCTTAGAGAACACATTTCACACCCTATCTCCATTCATCATGGTATGGACACAGAAAATTCTGAAAGCCACAATAAAGATGGTACCACGCTTGAGCTAGTCGATTATCTGTACAATGGTGTCATTTGATAATTTAAACAAAAAGATGACTGACTGCCATCTCTTGATGGTAAGCTGGGATGTATCATGTGTTAAACACACTGAATTATCTTGGCTCACTTAAGCTGTCAAATGAATGGAGTAAGTTTATTGTCTCATGTAACACCACAGACAGCAAACTTCATACAGAAAGAATCAAACCTCATGTGAATCTGGTTACATTCAGTATGATTTTTTGAATACTTTTGACATAACCTACACAATGAATTCATGTATTTGTTTTTAAAGATTTAGATAAATAAAAATCAACTGGGTGAGGGTTGGGTGTTATGTGTATTAATTGCTGTGGTCAATTACTTCTTTTTCCCCCACTTCATACACTGCCAGGGCACCTACTGTTTAACATTCTGGCTGAGTCAACAGATTGCAAGTCTATCCAGAGTATCAGAGAAGATGATCACAAAGCAGATAAGCCAGTTTGGCATGAGGTGCTTGACCCCGCACCAAATGAAGTTTAGACACATTGACATAGGTTGTCATATGAGTGGATATAGTCTTTCGGCCATCATGTGCCACATTTACAGCAGACAGTTTAGGTGCAGGCTCCTGCATGGATAATGAATGCAAAGTTTCTCGAAATAAAGTAGTTGCTTTGTGCAGAAATTCTGGGGAATTTTTTCTTACATTCATATATTGTGCCACAGATGTGCAGTTTGACCATGTGCTTTAATTGCCTTGACAATCCTATGGTTCATATCCACTAGAGGAAGTTTTGTCAGAATTAATCACTAAGCACTGATATGGTGATGAGAGAAAATGACAGTTTTCATTCCGAGGTGTGTTTTATGTTGTTTATAGTATTGCTGACATAAATAATGAATATATACACAAATAAATAAGCAACAAATCATAATTCAGTAAACAATGTATTGTTGATGCCCACATACCATTTTGCTATTATTTATTGTCACAGTTCACAATACATACTGCTCAAAAAACTTGAAGGAGCACTTTTTAATCAGAGTATAGCATGAAGTCAATGAAACTTCTGGGATATTGATCTGGTCAGTTAAGTAGCAGAGGGGGTTGTTAATCAGTTTCAGCTGCTTTGGTGTTAATGAAATTAACAACAGGTGCCCTAGAAGGGCAACAATGAAATGCCACCCAAAACAGGAATGGTTTAACTGGTGGAGGCCACTGACATTTTTCCCTCCTCATCTATTTTAACTGTTTTTTTGGCTAGTTTTACATTTGGCTATGGTCAATGTCACTGCTGGTAGCATGAGGTGATACCTGGACCCAGTAGAGGTTGCTCAGGTAGTCTGACTTCTCTAGGATGGCACATCAATACGTGCCATTGCCAGAAGGGCATGGAGGAGATTCCAGGAGACAGGCTGTTACTCTAGGAGAGCTGGACAGGGTCATAGAAGGTCTTTAACTCATCAGCAGGACCAGTATCTGCTCCTTTGGGCAAGGAGAAACAGGATGAGCACTGCCAGAGCCCTACTATACAACCTCCAGGAGGACACTGGTGTGAGTGTCTCTGACCAAACAATCAGAAACAGACTTCATGTGGGTGGCATGAGGGCCTGACTTCCTCTAGTGGGCCCTGTGCTCACTGCCTGGCACCATGGAGCTCGATTGGCATTTGCCATAGAAATACCAGAATTGGCAGGTCCAACACAGGCACCCTGTGTTTTTCACAGATGAGAGCAGGTTCACCCTGAGCACATGTGACAGACGTGAGGGGGTCTGGAGAAGCCGTGGAGAATGTTATGCTGCCTGTAACATCGTTCAGCGTGACCGGTTTGGTGGTGGGTCAATGATGGTCTGGGGAGGCATATCCATGGAGGGGCACTGCGACGATGTGGGTTCAGCTCCATGCTCCCATCTAGCTTCTGGGGAGCTCTCGAACCCGACACCGTCAGTAATGTCGCCGATGAGTTAGACAGTGAAGACATCAACAACAGAGCAAGGGGATGGTGCAAAAAGTGCAGAGTGCTTTTATTTAAACAAAACCAAAAAAAGTGTCCAAATAAATAAGTGCAGTGCATCACAAATCTTTAAATAAATAATCCATTTAAACAGAGGTGAATCTGTGGAGATTCAAATCCAATAAATACCTCCATTAAACACAAGGTTAAAAACAATGGCTGGAGGCAGTCTTTTCTTAAAACTCTAGTGCTTACTTCTTTCTACCGGCGGCTCCCCTGCTTGTCCCATATAAGCCTAGCAACAGGGGAGTTGCCCTACCAGCAAATGCAGCTCCCTTCAATTCTGGTCTGGTAGCCTTCCAATCCCTGGCTATGTTAGGCTCCAGCCGGACTGAGACTTGGGTTCCCTTGCCAGCAGCCAGGGCGCTCACTCTGGGGCTCAACACTCACAAAGCCTCCTCGACTGCTGCTTCCTTCAATGGCCAGTCAACTCCTCTGCTGATCACTCCAGCTCCTCCAAACTGCTCAGCTGGAGCAACCACATCAATCAGCCCCCACCAAGAGTTGGCCAAACACTCCTCCGGTGCTCTCCTGCCAGCTGCATTAAACTTCAACGAGCCTGTTCTTGCTCTCGCTCGCGTACCGGCTTTCTCCTCCCTGCCGCCTTCTTCTCACTTCTAACCTCCGTTCTTTTTTTCTCTCTCTCTTTTCTTACTTTTCTATCTACCTCGCGCTTCTATTATATATTGCGGGGACATGGATCAGGTGTGGCGATTAGCAGCTCCTGGCAACAATTACGGATGCGGACGACTCCTCACCTGTGCACTTAAGCGAGGACCACCCGCATCATGAAGCTCCTGGGAACCGCTCCAGCCATATTACCACACCCCTCTAAGCTGTGAGTGTGGCGATTATTTATTAAAACTGGCCTTTTCAATTTGCGCTATGGACCCACAATACCACAGGTGCGCAGACCACTACAGGCTAGACAACGGCACCTTGAATGCCATTAGGTATCGGGATGAAATCCTTGGACCCATTGTCAGACCCTATGCTGGTGCAGTGGGTCCTGGGTTCCTCCTGGTGCACAACAATGGCCGGCCTCATGTGGTGAGAGTATGCAGGCAGTTCCTGGAGGATGAAGGAATTGATACCATTGACTGGTCCCCACGCTCACCTGACCTAAATCCAATAGAACACCTCTGGGACATTATGTTTCGGTCCAACCAATGACGCCAGGTTGCACCCCAGACTGTCCAGGAGCTCAGTGATGCCCCAGTTCAGATCTGGGAGGAGATCCCCCAGGACACCATTTGTCGTCTCATTAGGAGCATGAACCCACGACGTTGTCAGGCATGCATACAAGCATGTGGGGGCCATACAAACTACTGAGTACAATTTGGAGTTGCTGCAATGAAATTTTGGCAAAATGGACTAGCCTGCCTATAATTATTTCATTTGATTTTTGGGGTGTCTTAGAATTCAGCCTTCTGTAGGATTGTTTATTTTCATTTCCATCAAACGCTGTAGCATCCTTTCGTTCCTAACACATTACTCAGTCCATATCAGTACAGATATCCAGCATGATTTTTTTTCCCATTGAGATATGATGTGTTTTCAAAGTGTTCCTCTAATTTTTTGAGCAGTTTTATTATTTAATTGTGTATTTAATTAATTGTGTTAGAAATATCCCTCCATAATACAGTTATCATCCCCATCCTCTTCATTTCAAGGTTTGCCAACACCTTATTTCAAAAGTCATGCACTATAAGCCAACGATTTTTAAGGATGATCTCCACATATCTGCAAAAATGTCTAGGTGATCTTATATCATTTAAGGTGCAAATGATTAACAATAAAAAGCAGAATAATCTGTAGTTCTATTATTAATTCACATCCTATATTTCTCATTCTTATTTGACTCTGTCTAATTTAGTTATACATTATCATGAAATAGTCTTGATGTGAGTCTTCAATACTTGTGTACATAGAAACAACACACATAATATATCATTTTTTTAGTCTACATTTTTTCAAAAATCTCTTGGGAAAGGTTTTTGCTAAAGAATAGAATGGTAAAATAACTGCAACATCATCATTGTTTGTGTAGGAAAGAGTGGAAGCTTATGAGAGTAATGAATCTCACTTGTTTTGAATTCACTTAAATATTAAGCCATAATATAAAGCTGGGCTGCAAGTAGTCATGACTGACCAGGACCTCAGATAACCACAAAAGACAGTCAGAAAGTTCAAGATGTTCTTAAAAGAAGACAATATTTTATTTACAACAGTCTTTTGAAATTTTGGTTTAGGGTACAAAAATATATACAGTGGAAAAAATTAAAGAAAAGAGTCCCAGAAACACTAAATTCATATCTGTAATGAAAATAAATCCAAAGTGCAAACAAATCCAATAAAATATCAAGATTACCCTCTGTCATGCATGTGTGTTGGAGGATGTCCTTACTAGCTAACTCGAGGTATGTGATAACCTTCCAGGGCAAAATGGGGCGCTGTTGCTAAATGTGTTGTCTCCTTTTTTCCTTGCAGCTCACAGAAGCCACCCAGTGAGAGGAATTAGCCCCACCCCTTCCTGTTCTCCCATTATAACGATCCTGACCACCTCCACTGAGCTATCTTTTGTGACAGATACCTGACGGCTTCAGAACTCCACAGGAGACCTGCTATTTGCTGAACAGGCTAACCAGAGCCCTAATTTTCTTTTGTGTTTTGGCCTATGGACTTATGCATTTTGTTGCCAGAAGGCACTTACTATAAGAAGAGTCAGAAATTAAAAAGGACGATTATAGGAGGCAAAGTTTCTCCTACTTGCAGCCAATTACTGAACCAAATAGCCGCTCTCTTGCCTGTGTACCATGCCTCTTGCCAAACACTCGTCCACCACTCCCTGGAGTGTGGTCAATTGAGTACCCCCCCATTCCCCCCAGCATATCTAGACTTACATAGCAGAGAGCTGTCTAGCTCTGAAAGAGCTGGGGGCGTGTCGGGGTGGGGGGGAGTTGATATTACCTAACACAGCAACAACAACAATAAGTAATTGTTGTATAACCCAAAATCACACACTGGGCTAAAAAATAAGGCCTGTTTTTTAAAAACTCCCCATTATGATTCCCTAAAAAAATAAATAAAAATCTTGTAGGGAAAAAAATGAAAGAAATGTTGGAAAAGGCAATTCAAAAAGAGACCCCATACCAGGTAGGCTGCAATAATACTACTTCCAAACCTGCTTCAAAAATAAACAATAGTAACTTTGCACCCCACTTTCCCAAAAGCCAGCACTGGCCCAACCAGCAAGAACTGTAAGAAGAATCTTAATGACTCCTTAAGACAAAGCAGACAAAAGCTTCCTGAGAGACCCAGCATTAAAGGCTGAGTAGAGCTCAGGTGTGCAGGGAGTTGTAGCCTAATTTTCAGAAAATATGAGCAATCTGTATTACCTACTTTTACTGTGCAAAACAATCTACCCAAACTACTTGTCAATGTTAAATATTGAACTGGGTCATTTTTCCTTTCCTAACAACTAAAGAAAATACATACCCCACAAAGTGGTTACTTACACAGGAACACTGTTCTAAAAGCAATATGCAGTAATAATCTAAAAAGAGTAAATATTGAGGAAAAGGTATTAACAATCCTATTGGAAGGAAAGGAGAAGGTTAATTTTCAGAAGTACTTGCTGGTCTCAACTCATTAAGGAATTCTCATCATTTTAGACTAGCTCCCATTGGCCAAGACAGCTAATCAATATATGTTCCACTACACCTTCCCTTTATTGATTTCAGTTTCATGCTAACTGTCTAAATAGTCATTTGGGGAAGGATGTCACTTTCAGTGGAATCCCATACTATTATATATGTTTAGTAAAAGGGTTAAATGTTTCAATGTTATCAACAATCAATCTGTTTTCTTTCTTAATGAAAAAGTCACTACTGAAAAACTTATCATTAACGATATAGTCTACTCATCACTGTTTCAGTTTTCTGAGCTTGAGTCATTGGGAAATTAACCCTACCTGCCAACATTGGGTGCAAGGCAAGAACGAGACTAGGTCAAACTCATGGGAATACCATCATAGTGGACAGTTCAGATTCCAACCTCACTTTGTAAAACAAACTTTAAGTAAATCCCTTGGCTCCTTTGAACATGTTACAGTAGACATTACTTCACTGAGGTGTTAATTTTGGTGCTTCAAACAATTTGGTCCTTGGGTCTGTTTTTGATGCTCTGTGCCATGATTCATTCATCTCGATCTTAATTTAATACCTACAGCAGTTTCCGATAAAGCCCCTAAACATATCCATTAATAGGAAAGTGCCTATGCCTTCTCATTGACCTGCAAAGAAGGAAAGAAAGGCTATTGATCTTGATACAAAAATAAAGGTGATCAAGCAGAATGAGGGAGGAAAGAAAGTGAATGTAATCGTATGTAACTTTCAGTTATCCCATTCTATAGTATCAACAATTTTGAAGCAAAGATTTGTGAAGTTGTTAAAAGTTTGGCACCCAATCGAGCAACAGTAATTGTGGTGTGCGCAATGTTTGATTTACCTAAACCTAAATCACTCGTAAAAATAAGAACAATAAAACAGTAAAAATATCTAATAATTAATTTACCTTCATAATGTCTAAAGAAAGTTATTGAAAAGGTTGTAAAAATACTTAATTAAAAAAGTGGTTGAATATCTGTGTGATGTTTAGAGAAAGATGATAAAAAGGTTACAACAATGCCATACTGTAGTGAACTAAGAAAATGGTTATAAAAAGGATATACTAAAAATAATCTTCAAAACAAAATGACAGAATGTGCTAAGAATGATGGTAAAAAAAGGGATATAACAAACAATATGACTTAAAGGACTTTGTAAGAGCCATTTTCCTAGTTATATAAGATTCATAAATATTTTACTAGATGACAAATCTATGGGAGGTTCCTAAAACCCCCATAAGTAGAATTGTATTGGTATATTCTTGCCATTTCTAACAGCTTTGAGTAAACATTATTCTTCGGTTAGTGACAGCCTTGCCATGTGTAAGGTGTAGAGGCATACGGTTTTAAACCGTGACCGTGCCTGAGGACCCACGGGCTCTTTGAGTGTGTGAAATAACTATAAGAAAACAGTGCTTATTTAAATACTGTACCGTATGCTTAAGGCGTACAGAAGAAGAAATTAAGAACCTTTAAGTATAGAAATAACTAAAGTTCATCAAAAGAAGCTAAGTTTAGACAAGATACATTTTTCATCCATTCATTATCCAACCCGCTATATCCAAACTACAGGGTCACGGGGGTCTGCTGGAGCCAATCCCAGCCAACACAGGGCGCAAGACAGGAAACAAACCCCGGGAAGGGCACCAGCCCACCGCAGGGCCAAGATACATTTTTCTTTTTGTTTTTTGCCTTTTATTCTACATGTGTAACTATTTTTTCTTTTATTCCTATGTGGATTATTTGCTTTTAACTTTCACTAAATAATTTTAAAATGAACTTTTGGACTGAGAGATTTCTTTCGACATGCATTTTACCCGTGCTTGATCTCGCCTTATGCTTTGGCGGCTACAGACTTATTATACAGTACTATACATACGGTCATGCTTGAAAACATATACCATTCCATCTTACGGTGACCATTCGGTTGGAACTGAACGTGGTCATAAGTTGACGGCTGGCTGTATAAGTGAGTGTGCATAAATATAGGAGCTTGTCATGATAAGATAAGTTTATTGTTATTGCAATGCATACAACAAAAAACGCATTCATCCAATAAAGCACAAAATACACCATATAATATACAAAATATAGTGCACAATATACAGAAAAATAAACAATTATAAAATACAAAGTACAATACAATTAGGAAAGCAAAGTACTAAAACATTAAAATATAAATAACCTCAGAAAGTAAAAAATAATTGTCTAAGGTCTATTTTGGCACTATTACTATAAAATGCTCATTAATCAATCCTTAACAGCATTGGGAAAGACAGGGGTGATGTGTTTGCAATTTCAAAGCTGTTTACACTTTTGGGAGAGTATGGTGGGAGTGCAGAAGGCTAAATCTCTTGGAAAAATACTATTCCATTACCTATTTGTGAAAGTACAAATTGTTCTGTATTGCTTCCAAGATGGTAATGAGGTAAACATAGTATGTCCAAGATGAATTGGGTCTCTGGTGATGCTACTGTCCTTCTTATATAGTTGGTAAGTTCAGACATCATCCAGATTCAGGAATTCAGCACAGGCACTCTGGGTCATCTTCTTCATGCCATATCAATCTCTTTCATTAACAGCAGTGCAGCTAGCCCAAGATACTGTTGCACAATAAAAGAGAATATTTTCTATGGTAATATAATAAAAATGTATTAGCAGCATTGGTAGATGAGTTTCTTTAAGCTTCCTTAGGTAGGACAATCTCCATTGGGCTTTTTTCAATGGGTGGAGAATATTCAGGGGCCAAGTCAGATTTCTGCGGTGTAGACCTACAGGAACCTAAATCTTTCTCCCTTTTCCACCTCCTCCTGTATGTTTTCCTTGATTTCTTAAGTATACCAGGATCACCTTAGTTTTAGACGTATTAAGATCCAGATTATTATCTGTGCACCACTAGCCAGGTGTTGCATTTCCTCACCATATGCTGTTTCTTTGCTGTCCAATATCATGCCCATTATAGCAGTTTCATCTACAAACATAAATTATAGCGTCAGAGGAATGAATTGGGGTACAATCATATGTAAAAAGGGAGAACAGAAGAGGGCTGAAGACATAGCCCTACAGCTCTCCACTATTCAATATTAGTGTGGAGGAAGTTTAGCTTCCAGTCCTGATGTTATATGATCTTTTGATTAACACATCCATAATCCAATTGGAGAGTTAAGTTTCCAGGCCCTGATTACTGTGTTTGTTAACCAATTTATGAGGAATTATTACATTAAAAGCAGAAATGAAATTGATAAATAGCATTCTTACTTAATAGGTATGCTGCTTCACATGTTTTATGTAGTGCAAGTGAAACATTATCTGTGCATTTGTTTGCCTAGTATCAAACTGGTGTTGATCAAGAGCAGAAGTGAGGATGGCTTGGGTGTGTTTCTCAAAGTACTTCAAAATGACCAAAGTTAAAGCCTTTGGATGATAATCACTGAAGCAACTTACTGCTGTTCTTTTTGGACAAAGGAACGATGATAGTAGACTTAAAGAAAGTGGGGAAAGCAGCTTGTTGTCATAAGAAGTAATAATGTTGGTAAAAACTTCTGCTAGATGGTCTGCATATGCCTTCAGTGTGCAACAATACACAAATTCTGATTCAAGAGTTCACAATGGATCTGTTAATACAGTATAACCTTTATTCTTTCATATTGTTTCCTTACATTTAAGAGAAAAAGAAAACAAAATTAACCATACATTCATGGAGAAGAGGCAGGTATGTATTTAAGTTGCACTTTCCTTTATTTTCTTTCTTGAACAATTAGGGCACTTCTTACATATTGGCTAGAAAACAAAGATCTATGTGCTTGCTTTTATAGTGATAGTAGTTTGTTACTGGTCTATAATTTAAACCCACAAAAGGAAACGCACCATTATAGGACCTAAAACCAAAAAAATAAAATTAAATAAAAACATAATAAAACTCATAACAATCCTAGGCACTCCTCAGTTTATGATTCTATTTCATTTCTGTGAATGAAACATTTAATATTAATAGTTGGTATTGAAGATTGACGTTGAAGACCTGGGGCCTCATGCATAACGCCGTGCGTAGAATTCGCACTATAACAAAAGCCGAAATGTGCTTACGCACAGAAAAATCCAGATGCAGGAATCAGTGCGTTCGCCAACAGTGTGCTCGCCAACGCACGTGTACGCGCCTACTGCCCCACCCCAACTCCTCCCAGAATTACGCCTCTTTGAATATGCAAATCAATATAAATAGCCCCTTACCTTCAGCGCTTCAGTCTGGCCATTCTGTGCACCATTACAGTAATCCCTCCTCCATCGCGGGGGTTGCGTTCCAGAGCCACCCGCGAAATAAGAAAATCCGTGAAGTAGAAACCATATGTTTATATGGTTATTTTTATATTGTCATGCTTGGGTCACAGATTTGCGCAGAAACACAGGAGGTTGTAGAGAGACAGGAACGTTATTCAAACACTGCAAACAAACATTTGTCTCTTTTTCAAAAGTTTAAACTGTGCTCCAAGACAAGACAGAGATGACAGTTCTGTCTCACAATTAAAAGAATGCAAACATTTCTTCCTCTTCAAAGGAGTGCGTGTCAGGAGCACAGAATGTCACATAGATAGAGAAAACAATCTCTAGCAAACAAATCAATAGGGCTGTTTGGCTTTTAAGTATGCGAAGCACCGCGGCACAAAGCTGTTGAAGGCGGCAGCTCACACCCCCTCCGTCAGGAGCAGGGAGAGAGAGAGAGAGAGAGATAGAGAGAGACAGAGTTTGTTTTTCAGTCAAAAATCAATACGTGCCCTTCGAGCTTTTAAGTATGCGAAGCACCGTGCAGCATGTCGTTTCAGGAAGCAGCTGCACAAAAGATAGCAACGTGAAGATAATCTTTCAGCATTTTTAGACGAGCGTCCGTATCGTCTAGGTGTGCGAACAGCCCCCCAGCTCAATCCCCATAAGTCAGGATCACAGAAAGTCAGCGCAAGAGAGAGAGAAAAGTAAGCAATCTAGCTTCTCAGCCATCTGCCAATAGCGTCCCTTGTATGAAATCAACTGGGCAAACCAACTGAGGAAGCATGTACCAGAAATTAAAAGACCCATTGTCCGCAGAAATCCGCGAACCAGCAAAAAATCTGTGATATATATTTAAATATACTTACATATAAAATCCGTGATGGAGTGAAGCCGCGAAAGGCGAAGCGCGATATAGCGAGGGATCACTGTATATTGTTCCAGGTTGATTACAATCAGGTGCCTTAAATTTATGAACGATATGCATTTAATTTCAGTGTATTTGATAAAAGCCACCGTCGTGGATGTGGATCTAAGAAAGGGTAACCACACAGGAACAGTAGCACTGCTTTGACGCTGGGTGCCGCCAGTCTGCAAAACCGAGAAAAGAACTTGCGTACGGCAGGGTATGAGGTACCGTGTTAAAGTGTGTGGCTTTATGCCAAGTGTAGGTTTTATACATCGTGATTTGAACGTCAAAATGTTCTTACGCAACATTTCTGTGCGTATGCACCATTTATACATGAGGCCCCTGGAGAAGAGGACGTTTATGTCAGTTCAGGGTAAAAGCAGTGTTAAAAACAGACATGTTTTGGTTCCTGTCTAGGGTTAAGTAGAAGAGAAAGGTTGGCTGTGAGGAGCCAATACTGTATATTGGAGCAAATTTATGACATGACTTGGAATAGCATCGTGTGCACAGCATGCGCAAGGGGAAAACACTGAAAAGGTTATGGGGCATATCAAGATGGTATTGGTTCTATAAGAGTTTTAAAAAATGAAGTAACATATGATCACTGGTGCAATAAGGGGTTACCTGTTTGTACTGGCCACTTTGCTGATGGCAGTTGTGAAAATGAACTTCTCCCTTGTGGCGATAAAAAATAATATTTATTCTTTCTTTAGTGATGCAGAGTGAATGACAGGTTTGCCACTTTAGCTGTCAACATGAGCAAAGTACTGGCTTAAAAATCAGGGGAAAAAAGTGTCATTATTTTAGTGAACTGTGTTGTTGTTTTTATAATTTGTCATTGCTTTAATTAATCCCTTTCTGTATACAGTGGATAGTATTAATTTTAAAATGTTCCTTAATGAACTATTTAAATTTGCTCTTAACATCCCCAATACCCATTTTTAGATTTCCTCTGGCCTGTGTATCTCCGGATTTACACCCAACCTCTTTCTGCATGCAAACAGTGCCTTCTTTTGCCTTTACGCCTGGTGCAGCTGTGTTGTTCTTATATGTAAGTGGATATTTCTTGCAGGGAGGGTTTCTGTTCTTTTTCTCCAATTTAGAACCCACGTCCTCATCTGAGTTCATCTCTGTTATAGCACGTCTTTATTTGAAACTAACAGTGTCAGATCGGGGTGAGTGTGAACGTGACTGAAAGAATAAAACTGAATAAAAAAAAAATGCTAACCTTTACTAGTACCATACATTTACACTGTCTGTTACAGACTTGAATCAAATGTATGTTTTTATTGTGTAATAGTAACAGTAAGAGCAGCTCACTACTCAAAACATTTCTTTTGGTGACACAGGAAGGCTCGAGCCCACGACCTTTTGAATAGGAGTCAGCAGTTCTTACCACTGTACTGCCAAAGAAGTCACGACAACAAGCCACACTAACCCGATTTCTTTTTCTTCAGTTATAGTCTTGAATAAACGCACATTTGTTCTGTTATATTTGTACCTTTTGTGAAAGTGCTTATTTGATATTTGGACTTCAGTCTTCACACATTATACACTTCATGTCAAAATTTTGTTGTTAGTACTAAAACATGAAAAATGTTTGTCTTTTAGGTATGTGTTCAACATTTCTTGCATTTCCTGTCATGCTACACTTACATAGATCTTTGTAGACATGGAACACACATGAAATACATGTTTTCCAAATAACAATATATTTTTTAGCCTATACAGCTCTAGGTACCTGACTCCCTGATAAACAAGACTTGAACTGGGAGAGGTTTTTGCTGTTTCTGCGGCAGTGGGAGGATGGGATAGCAGGCTGGTTACTGCTTCGGCTTATCGACACATTTACAATACAAAAGACGCTGATGGAGAGGTGTGAGCGGATTTGAGTTGGGCTGGATTTACAAGTTTTTTTGTAAGCTTTGGTAATTCTAGTGTTAAAAGTTCTTTTAATTGTCACATTTTCAATGCAAAAGATTGAATTGATAAAGTATTCACTTTTTCAAGTCAGCATTTAGTAGATGCACCTTAGTCAGCCATTTCAGAATTAAGACTGTGTGGACAGGTCTGCATCAGCTTGGCACATCTGGACACTGCCATTCTCCCCCTGTTCTTTTTTGCTAATCTGCTCAGGCTAAATCAGGTTGGATGGGGATTTTTAGAGAACAGATTTTTTCATGTGCAGACACAAATTCTCATTTGGTTTGAGATCTGGACTCTGACTCAGCCAATATAGGTCATTAACATTGTTGTTTCCTACATAGCTTTGGCTTTATGCTTGGGTCATTGTCTTGCTAGAAATTACATCTTCTTCCAAAGCGCAGATTTCTTGCACACTACACCAGGTTTTCCATCTGGATTTCCCAGTATTTTACCCTCTGTACAGAATTATGCTGCCACTACCATGCTTCACTGTGAGGATGGTGTGTTTCTGATAATGTGCACAGCCCCAATATGGCATTTAATCTGATGGCCAAAAACCTAAATTTTGGTTTCATCATACTATAGAACCATCTTCTATGTATCTTCTAGTAAACTTTAGCTGAGATTTGACATATTTTTTTAACAATGGCTTTCTCTTTGACACTTTCCCATAAAGCTGTGACTGGTGAAGCACACGGGCACCAATTGTTGTATGGACAATCTCTCCAGTCTCAGCCTCTTTAGCTTGTGACTCTTCATGGTTATAGGCCATAGGTCTCTTGGTGGACTTTCTCACTAGTCTTTCTCTTCCTAGATCATTCACTATTTGTGGATGACCTACTCTAGGCAGTTTTACAGCTGTTCCATACTTTCTATTTCTTTATCACTGATTTAACTGGAATCCAGGGATATTTATTTACTTAGATATTTTCTTGTATCTGGCCCCTGCTTTTTAATCACCCTTTAATGGATTTGCTTGGAGTGTTTATTTGTCTTCATTGTGTAGGTTAGGCCACAATTCTGACTCACTATAGGTTTGACCTTCCAGATAAGGTGCATGTATACTGCAATCAATTGAAATCCCTTGAATACAGACATGTGATCTCCATTTCACTAATTATGTGACATCTAAAACTGACTGACTAGTCCAGTGATGGTTAAGTTGTGTCATATTAAAAAGGGATGAATGCTTATGCAATCAAGTATTTTTTGTTTTATATTTGTAATTAATTTAGACCACTTTGCATAGAGCTGTTTTCACTTCAGCATTAAATAGTCGTTTTCTGTTGATCAGTGTCAAAAAAGCCAAATTAAACCAGTGCAGTTCAATGTTGTACATTATGATAATAAAATGTGAAAACATCCAGAGGGGTGAGTACTTTTTATAGGCACCATATTTACAGAACCTTTGTGATTACAGTAAGTTTTGTATTGTATTCTATGTTATGTATAAGAAAATGAAAAGTCCCCTACTGATCTGAAACAGCAATTTTCTGAAAACAATAATTAAAAAGGATCATATGTAAGTGTAAGTACTTTTTTATTGCTTACGGTCATTAAGTTTTATAAATATTCTGTTGTAATTTAAATTTTACTTTGTAAATAATTAATCCTTAGAGAGATGAGCTTTAAGAATACTATACATAGGTATGCCTATTTGAATACTCAGCAGTTTCAGTCAAGTACCTGTAAGAAGAAGGAAGAACACTAAAAAAAGTGAAATCCTTCATTTCAGTTTGAAAACAAATGACACAAATTTTAACTTTTAGTCGATCATCTTAGTTCAGTAATGTGGTAGAACAAATTAGATAATGTACCCTTGAGCATGAGCATCAATGACAAAGAGAAGAGTATTTATTCCTCCAGGTTTCGGAGTCCCTGTCTCTATCCCTGTTTTTGCTGGAAGGTAAGGTGAGAGAGAGTAAAAGCAAAAAAAGTTGATAAGATAAAGTGAAAGTTTAAGTTTTATAAGAATAACTTCTTTAGTATTTTTCTGATAGGTGTCTTTGAATAATTTAAAAAGAACAGTGTGGATATGAATAATGTGCTGCTGCAGAAAGGAGGATTTTTTTACCTTGGTCGCTGCATGTATGGAAGCTAGAACTTTTGCAGCTAAAATTTATCTCCCACCATGTATACAATAGTCAGCGGTTCCCAACGTTTTTTATGCCCCGCACCCCAAGCAAATGTTTGATTTATATTCGCACACCCTAGAAAAGTAAAATCACATTTAAAGATGAAGAAGTAAAATTTCTAATTTTTTAACCAGAAATTGAACCAGATACAGACCTAAAATTTTTTTTAACTTTTAAGCTTTTAACTCCATGCATAAAATTTAAATTGAGCAATTTACCTTTAGAAATCTCAATAATCTTGTAAATGTGTCCCTAATTAAGCTTAGACATTTGATTGACAATCTGAGGGTTGGTGTATGTCGCGAAGCACTGCAAGGAAATGACACACGCTCAGCGGTCAAGGGATTTGGTGGATTGGAGACCCCCGTGAAGCAACTGGTGCCAGCATGGCACTAAGCAATGAAACACAGTCAATGAGTTTTGTTCTCCTGTAACACCTGCACTGCAGTTCAAAAATTGATGTGCCACATAGTTAAAATTGCTGCACTACTGCCAGGACTTCCAGCAGGAGAAATGGGCTGTAAGTGACTGTAAGCATCAAGTGTTGCATCCAGTTTAGTGCACCTTGTACCCCTCTGGCAAAATGTCAATCAAACCTCAAAATCAGCAACATTTCATGATAAGGACTTGAACAGAAATCAATACTAGACATCATTCTTCTCTATGGATCATTGCAAGGTCCAAAATTCTGTTCTCTTAAAAAACGTTATTTGCCTTTACAAATGCTCCTCCCGCAGCAAGTTCGTTGCGAAAACGTGCATTTCTGCAGATCATTCACAGGTGACAATTGCGCATACAATGCTCGATTCTTTTCATATCACAGAACAGGAGCACTAACTAATAATGACCAACAAATGACGACACATTGCAAAACACCGATCGCACCACAGTCAGAAGTCAGAAAACGCAGCTTACTCAATTTTGGTGAATCCCCTTCAAATGCCATCTCACACCCCTCCCTGGGGCTGCAGGCACCCCAGGGATGGGAATCCCAGGTGTAAGTAATGACTCAGTTTAGCAGAGTCATTCTATAATGATACATAACTGGCTGATTGAAATGTCAATCACTTCACTGTTGTCACCTTCTTAGAGCTTTTGCAGAAAATTTGATGTAGTTAAGAAAAGAGTAAGGATTAAGACGGTACAAAATACGTTATTGTGGTCTGAATGGGTCTGTATTTGCACACAAGACCATGATTATGTTTAGAAATATCACTCATCTTGCAACAGATCAAAATAATGAATTAGGGACAGAAATTCTTCAATGAGGAGAATTAATGTAAACTATGAAATCACCAAAAACAATAATTGTCAGAAAACAGTAACTTAACTAGGTCAGCAATATAACCATTTAATGTAAAATCATGTTGTTCTTTAGAATATAATAAAGAACACTTAATTAAATGTAATGGAATGTATCCATTACAGAATATTTTAATGTGTATTCAGACAAAAATGGACATTCAATAAGAGCTTGTTTCACAGAGTCAATAGTACAAGGCAGAAGAAAGCTTTGGACAAGGCTACAGTTCACTGTGGGTGGGGCATGTACTTAATTTGGAGCCATTATTAAAGGATATGTCTTGAAAATTTCAGAAGAAACTTAAAACACTGAATTTGATGGACTGAATGGTTTCCTCCCGTTTCTTATTTACAAAAAATCTAAACTTCACCTGGGTGTGAAGATCACATCAGGATAGGAATTGAAAATGAAATGATCTGAAACTTTTTTTGATGGAGAGAAGCCATAGATCTGTGAATATCTTAAAAGGCCGTAAGGTTAAGCCAAACAATAACTACAAAAAGAACGTAGGAATACACTTATGGGAAAAATAAAGATAAGCACAAAAAAAAAAACTAAACAAAAAAAAGTGATTTGAAAAAGTTCAGAAACAGCAGGTAACAAGTTAATAGAAATAAAACATAAATTTCATAAAGACTTGTTGATGAATGCACACAACAGACAGATGGAAATACCACAGACAGCTACAGTGGTGACATAGTAGTCATGAGACAAACACAAAAAAATGGACAAAAATGTTAACTAGCTCAAAACATGTCTTTACTGTTAACTGTGGATACTCACATTGGATTGGTGTCTTAGGTAAAGATCCCACAATTCCACTCTATTAAAATCATGGGGAACATTAAAAACAAATAATTAAAAACAAGTGATTGTTTTGGTAGAAAATTACCAGAAGTAACATATCTAGGAACTATGTCAAAGAGAAAAATTAAAACATGTTTTTTAAAAGTGGGAGGGTAGTAACTACGATGCACCTAGTGCAATTCACATGTTTATTTATTTATCTCCCAGAGCTGCAGCCTCAATAGCTGAAAGATATCTGTAAACTTTCTAAACCCTCAGCCATGTAAGACACTGCCCCAACCCTTCAATATTAAAGAAGATTCAAGCTTTAGCCTATAATATCAAATACTTCTATTAGTTCCATTCTTTCCTTTAACTTGCTTTAACTTGTTCTGTCATTCACAGGTCTTTTTGTTTGAGGTCCACAGATGAATTACTTTCCAAACTGGGAGATTTTCTACAAAGTATATAGTAGAGATTTAGATGTCTTGAATGTGCCAAACAAAACAAACCTCATCATACAAACCTAAGAACCCCACCTGCCCCCTTGGATCCTACAGGCTGCTATCTGCAGAGACAGGAGAATAGGGAAGTCTATTTTAATATCTTATACTTTCAGGTATTAGCTTCCTTTCATATGTCTCTTCCAGAGCATCCACACCATTGTGGTTCTTCTTTGCCTGTCCATCCCATAGTGGCATATAGAACCACTGTATACTGTATCAGACAATGTTCATTTGCAAATCTCTGTTTACCTCCTACTGAAACCATGTGCTACACAAGGCAATTTCTGCCACTTGAAAAATACATTTTAAGTCACAGATGTCTAAGATCCTGGAGGGCCACAGTGACTGTAGGTTTTCATTCCAGCCACTTACTTAATTAGAAACCAATTACTGATACTTAAGGAACATACTTTTTTTGCAAATAAGCATCAGATGCAAAATGATCTAACAGAGGTTCAGTTTATTCATGGTATAACACTCAATTTCTTGAAGGCAACTATTTTTGCTTGAACCAATTTCTTAATTAGAGGCCTATTTTTGCTCTTAATGAACAGCATTATTTGATTCAATAGCTTCCCGTTGCTTTCAATTTGCCCCACCAGACTTTTCCAAAATTGTTGGCTTTATTTTTCAGAGATCACCAATCAGACTGTAGCAGATTAGTAGTTCTTAGACTTTCATTTCTTTTCTTTTTAAATATTATCTCATTTTTATTGAAATGGATACTGTATGATGCACACTAAGGTGCAAATGGTGTCACGTTAGCTAGCCATGTGTTGGCTTGTTTTACACTCATTATTATTTGGCTCCTGCTTAAGAAAAAAAACCAAATTTAATTAAAATTAAGGGCAAAAATACATTCTATTAGTAGCACTAATTGGTTACATATTAAGAAAGTAGCTGGAATGGAAGCATGCAGTTACTGCAACCCTCCAGGGACTGACTGTGAAATCTCTGCTTTAAGTAGAATAGTATGCACTATATACTGTATATATGTAACTTTTAGATCTATGAAGACAAAAAAATATAAATTGTGTAATTAAGGGTAAACTCTTTTTTAAAATTATTGCAATGTCAATGCATTAAAGGAAAAAAAACAACACTTTATTTATTAACACTTTTTATATTATAAAAAGACAGGAATGACATATCTAATTTTGTAGCTCTTAGTTTAGAATTTAATAAAACCTACAAATAATCTGGTGTAAGTTAATTCATACTGCACAATTACTGCCATATATCCAGATTCTTAAATAAAGTCTCACACTATAATAATCAAAAACCTAGCCAGTTAGCGTTATTAGAAATGTAATTGACAGATGAATATAACTGTGTAATTTAAAATCCCCTTAGTGATTTTACATTTACATTTCCCTTAGTACAATTTTTGCAAATTACTGCATTATTCATCAAAATACAATTATAGTATATGCTATTAATATTATGTCCACAGAATCGACTAAACCAACTGCAGGAAAATCTCTGTTAAATCAGAACAGTTTTGCTCATATGAGTTATGCTGATGTAGATATTTAAACAACCTGTCAATTGGAATTGGCATTAGAGAACTTAAATCTGCACATATTGATATATCTATCTACTATATAATAAAACATTAAGGTCTGTGTGTCCAGTCCCTCATAGCAGTCTGAGTGGTCAGTTTGGCTTTGGTGAAACAACATAAGAGGAAGTGCAGGTGTGAGACACAAAGGTGCACATTGAGAGAGTCTCCTTCAAAGACAGATTGTATAAAACCAGTCAGAAGGCAGGAAAGGCACCTTGAAAATAATGACAGAGTCTGAGAATCAGCCCTTATGGGAACACAGAAAGTGAGTACTGGTGGAAAGAGGTTCAGACACACTCGATTATAAAAGAAAGGAGCTGAAAGTACACAGGGAGCAAGAGCAAATATTTTTTAATTATTCTATTATCTGTCTTCTACAGGTACGGGGGTAGTGTTAAAATAAGCACCTTTAAATTTGTATTTTTGTGTATGTCTTTTATTGATGGATTTATGAAGTGATATGTGATTTGTGCTGGAAATGGTTTTGCAAATAGATTTGCTTTATTTTAGCTAAATTTACATACAGTATAGATAGATAGAACTTCTGAACAGACCAGTACCACCAAACCCTCCAGACATCAACCCAGTCAACGAAGATCTCCCCATTAACTGTGGTAAGCCGATCAGAGAAGAGATCAGGAAGGCCATCACCCTGATGAAGAATGGGAAGGCAGCTGGACCTGACGACATACCAGCAGAAGCCCTAAAAGCAGACCTGGAAGCATCGGTGGAGATGCTGTACCCCCTTTTCGAGAAGATCTGGGAGGAGGAAGAGATACCGACTAACTGGAAGGAGGGTTACCTAGTCAAGCTTCCAAAAAAAGGGGACCTAAGTAATTGTAACAACTACAGAGGCATCACACTCCTGTCAGTGCCAGGCAAGGTCTTCAACCGGATCCTCCTAGAGCGGATGAAGGACATCGTCGATCCACAATTACGAGATGAACAAGCAGGTTTCAGGCAGAATCGATCATGCACAGACCAGATTGCAACGCTACATATCATAGTCGAGCAGTCCTTGGAGTGGAATACACCGTTTTACATTAACTTTGTCGACTATGAGAAGGCGTTTGACAGTGTGGATCGAGGGACCCTGTGGAAGCTCCTCCGGCACTATGGCATCCCAGCCAAGGTGGTCAATCTGATCAAGAGCTCATACAAGGGAATAACCTGATGAGTGATCCATGGAGGGCAGCTCACCAACAGCTTCCAAGTGAAGACGGGAGTCCGACAGGGATGCTTGTTATCCCCGTTCCTCTTCCTCATCGCTATCGACTGGATCATGAAGACATCCACTAGTGAACGCAGGAATGGAATCCAGTGGACCTTGTGGAGCCAATTGGAAGACTTAGAGTTTGTAGACGATCTTGCACTTCTTTCCCACAGTCAGCAGCAGATACAAGAAAAGACAAATGTGTTGGCAGCCACATCATCACAGGTTGGACTCAACATACACACGGAGAAGACAAAGATTATTAAGATCAACTCCAGCAGCAACAACCCAGTCACCTTAAATGGAAGTTCCCTGGAGGAGATACAGTCCTTCACCTACCTGGGCAGCATCATCGACCAGCAGGGTGGAACAGATACAGACGTCAAGGCAAGGATCGGCAAAGCAAGAGCCGCCTTTATCCAGCTCAAGAACATCTGGGCTTCCAGAGAACTGACCTTGACCACCAAGATCCGTCTGTTTAACACAAATGTGAAGTCAGTACTGTTGTACGGGGCCGAAACCTGGAGGACAACCAAAAACACCACCCGAAGAATCCAGACTTTCACCAACACCTGTCTCAGAAAGATCCTCCACATTCGCTGGCCAGACACCATCAGTAACACCAATCTATCGGAAAGGACCTGCCAACATTCAGTAGAAGCAGAAATCTGGAAGAGAAGATGGGGATGGATAGGGCACACCTTACGCAAACCGCAAACCAGCATCACCAGACAGGCTCTCAGATGGAACCCCCAAGGAAAGCGGAAGAGAGGCCGTCCAAGAAACACCTGGCGACGCGACCTCGAGGCAGACATCACAAGGATGGGGTACACCTGGAGTCAACTAGAAAGAATGGCTCAGGACAGAAACCTCTGGAGATCTACCTTTGGCAGCCCATACCCCGGAAGGGGTGGAGGACATAAGTAAGTAAGTAAGTAAGTATAGATAGATAGATAGATAGATAGATAGATAGATAGATAGATAGATAGATAGATAGATAGATAGATAGTGCATAATTTTTAATGATTAGTAATCAATAAGACATTCACCCAAATTGACAGCATAATAATGTGAGATTTGAAAATATACAGTATGTAGCAGGGCCACATAGTTAGTGTTAAATGTCAGTTCTGGGTGCGTCTCGTTTCATTGTCCCGTTTACTGTTTATATGTGTATCAGTTAATGCTGTCCCCGTAAAGGGGGACGGATGATGGAAGGAGACCACAGCCGCAAACCTGGAAAACACCTGTTCACAATTAATCAATCACAGCCGTCACAGGACTATTTAAGCCACCAGGAGGAGAAGAAAGAGGAGAGGAGAGAAGGAGATTTTTTACACATTCACGACCACGAGCCATCTGTACCTGTTATTTTCCACATCGTGCATTTCCATCCAGTTTGTTTTTCCATCCGCCGGACTTGCATCAAGGACCTCATCATGAGAGACCCCGGGGTCGGAGTTAATCATCCACCACGCACCGAGGATTCACGGTGAGGCTGCTCCATTTTTTCCGGGGAAAATCAAACGACTCATTTTCACTAATTCAGTTAACCGCATCCAGGACAGTTTCATTATTACCGGACTCACGTTCATATTCATTTCCATATATCATTCAATTCTTGTTATTCGTGTTGTGTGTTTATATGTTACAGAGACAAGGATGGGTTTTTGTTGTATTTATATTTGGTGGTGTCTTGTTGTTGCTGGGGTGGAGGGATATTTATATTTATGTTTTCTATTTTTGGCATGTCTTGTTTCATTTAATACATTTAATCCGTTTAAATTTTACATCCTGTTTTTGTGTACTTATCTTTTCACCGTCGATTGTGGGGGAAAAGTTTAATTGGTTAGAAGTACGGCTTGATAGTTAGATTCTGTCTCAGTAATTCATCCAGGCCACAGGTCTTGGAAGTGTAGCTGCCGGCTGGGTAAAGGGGTCGGCCGTTACAAGTATACAGAGATACAGTATTTTAAACTAGTTAATTAACATTCTGTATTGCTTTCTGCAATACAGGTTATTAATTAAATAATTTGTCAAGGCTCTTACTTTATTTACCGTACTTTTCTCTGTTGCAGGAGGTGGGTCTCTGGCCTTTAGACTTATATCAAGATAAATAAAGCACACTTGTTTTAAGAAACAGAATAATACAATTTATTGATAAACATAAGGATTATAGAAATATGATAAATGCATATGTATATTGACATATTAGACTGGACACAGACAGACTAGACAAACAAACATATAGTATATAGGCTGGTTGTTTACTAGTTATTTAGAGTTCTATTTTATCTTTATCTTGGCACAGATAAATAGTTTTGCAATACCAAGTCTTTATGGATGATGTTGGATGTTGTGTGAAGTTGTTGCTTTGTTGTTGGCCCACGTTCAAGTTTAGGATTTTTCATTATTTGGAGTGTACTGTTTCTCTTTACTGCATAATCCTTATCAATGCTGTGCTGCTTCTTTCTCAGCTTGCTTTCTGCTGTTATGCTGTGTTTATTAGAAGACAGAGAGGTCCCAATGATCTTTTCTGCTGTGTGACTTTCCATTGTAGGACCTTGCAGTCAGTTCCCAAACCAGACAGTGGTGTGGCTGGTCAGAATGCTCTCAATAGTGCCCCAGTAGAATGTAGTGGGGTGGGGGTATAAGCTTGCCTTCTTCAGCAGCCAAAGAAATTGGCTTCTTGGCTGTGGAGGTATTGTTAATTGACCGAGTAAAGTCAACTGCCTGGTGCACATCAAGAAATTTGATGCTCTTGAATAATTAAATTGTAGAGTCCTTGATGTGTGAAATGGGGTGTAGACAGCATGGACCTTCCTGAAGTCAACAATCATCTCTTTGGTCATGTCCATGTTAAAAGGCAAATTGTTGCACCTGCACTAGTCTGACAATCATTGTATCTCCATTCTGTAAGATTACTAATCCCCATTACCGATGAGATCCACAACAGTTGTGTTGTCAGCAAATGCAATGATGGAGTTAGAGCTATATGCAGCCATATGGTTATAAGTCAGCCCAATGAACATAAGTGGGATAAGTACACAGCCCTGAAGGGCACCAGTGCTCAACGTGATGGAGCTAGAGAAGGTGTTTTCAATGAAGACTGTCTGGGGTCTCTCTGTCAAAAAGTCCAGGATCCAGTTGCATAGGGAAATGTTTTAGCCTAACTCAACTTCTCTGTGAGATTCCAAGAGATGATGATGTTGAATTCTGAACTGAAGTCTATGAACAGCATTCTAGCATACGTATCTTGTCCAGATGGGACAGGGCCAGATGAAGAGCAGATGATACAGCATCTTCAGTGGGCAACAACCAAACTGGACAGGGTCATGTGAAGTGTGAAGTCAACAGTAGCTACTTGAAGCACTTCATGATGACTGGTGTGAATGCTATAGGGCAATAGTCATTGAGGCAAGAGACTGAGGACTTTTTCAACACAGGCATGATAGTAGTGGTTCTGAAGCACTGCCTACCTCATTGAAATGTTGAAGAAGTCCATAAAGATACATCATGGATATTGTCTTGTTGCAAGGCTACATAGAATTACAATCTGGTTTGCTACCTTCTGGCTGCTGGCACTATATTACAGGAACTTGAGAATGCTGAAGGAGAATACATTCAGGCATAGTAGTCATTTTGGAGGACCCTGATTGGTAGAATTTCCAGCTGCCTAGAGCAGGCCTCATGTTACTAAAACTACCAGGGCAAGAAATGGAACCTTTTAGTGGGAAACTTTTTTTTAAAGGGGACCACTAACCGAGAGGAGGAGGGAGACAGGTAGCAACAAAGCAAAAGGCTTGGCTATCTAAGTCTATGAAAACGGTGGAGGCGAACATCACCTAAGGACATCCACTCATTGTGAAGTGGACACCCAGAAGAAAGAAATGGTGAGGCGAATACCCAAGAAGATGTGGGGGTTTCGGTATACAGCCCGATGGTTCTCTGTTTGATCCCGTTGTTGAGTCAGACTCGCTCTCTATTCCTCGGAATAGCGTGAAATCAGCCATATCTATCTGCTGATTGTTTTTTTTTTTCATCATTCTGTGAGAAACGTTAAAAGAGGATAGTTAGGTTATGCTAGGTTAGCCTTTATTGTCTCTGTTAAGAGAAATTTGTCCCGGAAATTCAAGAGAACACATGCATACCAGTCACATACATATCATTTACATTAAATACATTACATAGAGCACAGAATACACAACTACTCTACACCAAAAATATTACACCTTGCCTTTCAAAAAAAAAAAACAAAACTCATCTCTTATTATTTAAAAATTTAATTCATAGTGGAACCAATGAAAATTTGTACAGGTATCCCACACCTGAATGCATTAGCTCATACTCCTTATAAAGAATATGAGTTGGGTCACCAATTAGTTTAAGGCCCTGCCTTCTCTCTGTCTCCTGAAAAATCTGTTGGAGAGGGGATGGGGGCAGTATGCCAATTATTTTACCTGCTCTTCTGATCAAATTTTGGAATTATGATTCAAGTTTCACAGTCAAATTAGCAAACCATATAATAATATCTTAATGAATAAGTGATTTAATACCTACTCTGTAAAATAACAACATAATATTTTGTCCACTCAATGGACCTAAGCTTTTGCAAGAAGTGCAGGCATTGACCAACCCTAGAACAAACATACTCCACATGATGAACCTAACGCAGCTGACGATCAATGTAAATACATGTATGTTGTAAGAAGAATGAGTCGAAGACATCACAAAGGTTTGGGGCAGCCACCCGTATATTATGCTTGGCTGCAATTGCTCTTTTTAAATACACGAAGTGAATCGTTCGGAGTCCAAAACAGAACTGACTCTTAGGAGACAAGATGGCAGCTTTAAAGGCCCAGAAGGGAAATGACGTCTTCATCGCAGGAAGTGGGAGTGGTATCCTGGTGTTCGGAAGTGATGTCATCCTTGGGGCCGTCCAGAGGCGGGATTTCCCGGGACAGGTCTGCAAGGGACTGAGAGAGATAGTCAGTACACTCCGCCGCCCCCTGGCCTGGCGTAGAATTACAAGTGTCTAGGCCCTTCAGCTGTTTCCCATGCGCACGTGTGTGACAAGGCCCCCCCCCCCCCTTAGCCCAGACCCATCGGGTCGGGCGGACCTGTCCGAGAGGTCGTGGACTCGAGAGAGGGCATCCGCATTGGCATGAAGAGTACCCTTACGATGAATAAGCGAGAACTTATATGGTTGGAGGTCAAGAAACCACCTAGTGACCCGGGGATTCGACTCCTTGTGAAGGGCCATCCACTGGAGGGGTGCATGGTCCGTCACCAGAGTAAATTCACGGCCCAAGAGGTAGTACCTCAACTGCGTAATCGCCCATTTTATCGCAAGAGCCTCCCGTTCCACTGCGGCATACCTAGTCTCCCGATCCAGCAGTTTCCGGCTCAGGTACATGATGGGGTGTTCAACACCATTGACGCTTTGGCTCAGCACGGCCCCCAGGCCTGTGTCCGAAGCGTCCGTCTGGAGTATAAAAGGTAGTGCAAAGTTTGGTGCTTTCAATATGGGTGCTGACGTAAGGGCCTGTTTCAGGTCACAAAATGCAGCGGCAGCCTTATCTGTCCATACCACGTGGATTGGGGCCTTCTTCTTCGTAAGGTCTGTCAAGGGTGCTGCTCTTTCGGAGAACCGGGGTACAAACCGGCGGTAGTACCCAGCTAATCCGAGAAAAGCTTGCACCTGTCTCTTGGTATTCGGACGGGGCCAGTTTAACTCTTTTAGGGCGGATGTCGACTTTTGTCGACAGGAGGGGTTGAAGGCGAATGTCGACAAAAGTCGACATCCAGGGATAGAGGGCGACAATCAGCTGTTAATCGCGACAAATCTCACTGTCACGTCACAGGCATTCCCTCTGTGCTTGGAGGAATGCTAGAGTCGTTGACTCGGCAAATAAACATTGCGTGTGCGTGAGTTGCGAAATGTAAACAAAGGCAAGATGGCACCGACATGTGAAAAGGCAGCGAAGCAAGTGCAGAAAAGAAAACACTTGGCAGACGTTGTTTTGCTCATTATCGCGGAGTCGGACTCTTGATTTTTCAGAATCGGACTTTATTGGCAGTGATCAGGAGATCGAGCAAGAGAGTTAGAAGCAGGCATCAGCTGATCAGACACCAGCCGATGCCGTGCCAGCGGATCTGCTGCCAGTTGAGTGCCTTCGCGCAGCCGATGCATCTACGGCAAGGTTCGCATGGGATAAATACACAGACATTGATCCGTTGTGAGCCGATCTGGCTACCGGAGTTTACAAGACGGCATGGCTTGCTTTTGGACACGACAGATCACCAGCTGCTGTACTTCAGGCTGCTCTCTCCTGATGCTGCTTTTCAGCTACTGTCAGACAAGACAAACAGGTAGGCAGAGATTTTTTTTGAATCGCGGGCTGCGTTTGCATCGCATTCTCATTTTTCAAAGTGGAAACCCACAACGAAAGACGAGATGAAGCGCGCTGTGGCATTACAAATAGAGATGGGACAGAACTGGTGATATAACTTCAGGGAGCATTGGTCCAAACGTGTTTTGTCCCCTGGTGGCTTAGGTACGTGCTGCTGCAAAGTTTTATTCACTTCTTTAATAAACAGAAGCAAATCCCATGGGGTGAGCCAGGCTATAATGCCATACATAAAGTTCATAAAGTTTCAGAAGATGAAAAGAGGTGACAATATGGTTTTCATGCAGGCAGAAAACTTGGTGGCAGTGGCATGGCACGATGGCAAATGGGTGACTTGTCTCTCTACAGTACACACTAACAATATATGTTAGAAAATGCAGCAACAGACAATTGAAAAATAGGCATCAAAACAACACATATTGTAAGGAGTGCAATGTGGCAATGACTGAAATTGGCTGCTTTGAGCGAGATCAGACTTTGCTGTGTAAAATGTATGTGATATGTATGTGAAATCATAGAGTATGCAGGCTCATACAACATGCAAGACAGTAACATTTTTCAAAAGTAAATATTTTTTGTTGATTTGATATGTTAAACAATTGCTTTGTGTTCTTTTTTAAAAAATGTTAGTTTTTGGAAAAATATTCAGCCCTGGGAGAAAAGAAACAAAAAAAAAAATTAGCCCTAAAAGAGTTAATATGGCATCAACTTTGGAACACTGCGGTTTGACGGTACCACGACCCACCAGGTAGCCCAAATATTTAGCTTCTCTTAATCCAAAGAAACATTTCCTTGGGTTAATTCGAAGCCCGGCTTCCGCCAGTGTCCGCAGCACCGTTTCCACCTGCTGCACATGATCCTTCCATGTGCTGGAATGAATGACTACGTCATCCAAATAGGCAGCACTAAACGCATTATGGGGCCGGAGCACTCTGTCCACCAGACGTTGAAACGTTGCCGGTGCCCCATGTAACCCGAATGGGAGGACCTTGTACTGCCAGTGCCCACTAGGGGTGCTAAACGCGGTCTTAGCCTTTGCGGAGTCCGTTAAAGGCACCTGCCAGTACCCCTTTGTCATGTCAAGTGTGGTCAAAAACTTTGCTGTCCAAGTCTCTCGAGGAGGTCGTCCACGCGAGGCATTGGGTAGGCGTCAAATTGGGAGACTTGATTCAGTCGACGGAAGTCATTGCAAAACCTCCAACTTCCGTCTGGCTTACTGACCAAGACAATCGGACTGGACCAGGGACTATAACTTTCCTCAATCACACCTAGTTCCAGCATGCGCTTGATCTCAAGCTCCACTTCTGCCTTCTTTGCTTCGGGAAGACGATATGGGCGTTCTCGTACGACAACTCCGGGTTCTGTCACGATGTCGTGCGCAATCAGAGAGGTCCTACCGGGTTGCTCACTAACTACCTCTGGAACGGACATGATCGCTGTCTCAAGCTCCTGTCTCTGTTTAGCATTCAAGTCAGGACCGAAGTTGAGACTGGTACCTTGAGCAAAGAAAGAGCGGGCTGAGCGGAGGAGGGGTCCGAGTCCCTTTCCTTCCACGGCTTCAGCAAGTTGACATGATACACCCTCTCGCTCGGTCGACGATTGGGCTGTTTCACCAAATAGTCGACGAGCCCTTTCCTCTCCTTAACTTCGTACGGCCCTTGCCAATGGGCAAGCAACTTCGAATGCGAGGTAGGGACCAACACCATGACGCGGTCCCCTGGTTGGAACTCCCGGAGGACCGTGCCACGATCATAATAGTGGGCCTGTGCTGCTTGCGCTTCCTCCATGTGACTCTTTAAAATAGGCCGTATTTTTCCGAATCGATCGCGTAACTGCGCGATGTATTCTAATACATTGACAGAAGGAAGCGCCTCTCCTTCCCATCCTTCTTTTAATAAATCCAATAACCCTCGGGGTTGTCGTCCATACAACAATTCAAAGGGTGAGAACCCCGTAGAGGCTTGTGGGACTTCCCAATAAGCAAAGAGCACAAGGGGGAGGAGCTGATCCCAGTTCCTACCGTCCGCGCTGACCACCTTGCGCAGCATTTGTTTGAGAGTTTGATTGAACCTCTCAACAAGACCGTCGGTTTGAGGATGATACACCGCGGTCCTTAAGTGCTTTATTTTAAGTAACTTGGCCGTCTCCTTGAACGTCTCCGAGGTAAAGGGCGTCCCTTGATCCGTGAGGATTTCTCTAGGGATCCCGACACGCGCAAATACACCCACTAGTTCCCGAGCGATAGCTTTTGTAGTGGCAGAGCGCAACGGAACTGCCTCTGGATATCGTGTAGCGTAATCCAGGAGGACTAATATATATTTAAATCCTCGGGCTGAGGGCTCCAGAGGTCCTACTATATTGACCCCAATACGCTCAAATGGGACATCAATCAGGGGAAGGGGAACGAGAGGAGCGCGGTCCCTCCTAGGAATTTGCCGCAATTGACATTCTGGGCAAGAAATACAAAAATGGCGAACCTCCTCATTTATTCCCGGCCAATAGAATCTGAGCTTAATCCGCTCCAGAGTTTTTTCGGTGCCTAGATGGCCACCCAGGAGGTGGGCGTGTGCCAACTCACAAACCTGCCGGCGGTAGGTTCGCGGGATTAGCAACAGCTTCCGCACCCCGCCCTCATGATCAGCTATTCGATATAACAGATCGTTGCCAAGTACGAAGTGAGGGCCGCGAGTGCGTTGGCCATTGGCTAACACGACTGCATTTTTAGCAAACTTCAGGGAGTCGTCATTCCATTGCTCTCTCCTGAAAGATGCCGGCGTTTTATTAAATTGGAAGTATAAGTCGGAGAGAGGGTCCGGTCTGACCTCAAGGGGCGGGGAGTCGTCCCGGCTCGTCGAGGCCCTGGTTGATGACGTATCTATGTGCGACGGCCCAGGAAGCTCCCCGTCCTCCTCAGAGCCTTCCGTACCTCTTTCCCCCGGCAAGGTACACGGCGTGGAAACAGCCTGAGAGGGATTCGTTCCTTCTATTATTAGGCCTACAGAGTTACGAGGAGTGGATATTAGTATACCGCATTTATTATCACACCAGTCTCGCCCTAGTATCACCGGAAAAGGTGGGTAAGGGTGAACCGCCACGGGGATCTTTCTCACTGTTTGTTCAAAGCTGATGACACACAGGGCGATTTTATATGACTGTGTTTCGCCGTGTATACAGCGAATACTGGTCTTTTTTCTCGTTCTCTGTCGCGGTAGTACATAACGACAATCAACAATGGTCATGTTGCTGCCGGTATCCAACAGTGCTGTAACCTTAAAGCCATTTAATATTACCACCCTCGTATGCCCAATAGCCAGGGGTTTCGTAAGTGCAGACAACCGTCCTCCCCCCTTCCACTCGCATTCCCCCATGCTCCCGCGCGAGGGGCCCACCCCACGCCCCGGGGACATCGGAACAGGCTTCAGGTTATATGGAAGGGACTTATATAGTGGGACGTAATCCCTACGGAGTCCACTAGAGGACCGTTCTGCTCTCACAGATTGTGAGGCTGGTTTAATGCTTATTTGAGCTATGAGCTCGTCCATTGAATGGAAGTCTCCCCAGACCGGCTGGGCAAAGTTCTTGGGAAGACCTTGTAGCAAAATAAAGCAGGATATCTGCTGCACAATTTGCCGGGTGTTTAATTCAAAGGGCCTCAGCCATTGAGCCACTGTTTCCCAGAGAGCATAAGCTTGCTCCCGGGCTGATCTCTCTGGATCATATTCCCATGTCTGTAATATTTTTACTTGCTGGTCTGGGGACAGCCCATGTGTCTTTAGGACCTTGGTCCCGACGGGCGGCCCAGTCCTCTCCTCTGAGAGAACATAGTAAGCCCTTTTCGTTTTCCCCCCAGGGACCAGCCCACGTCGGTGGGTCTCCTCCACATTCTCCCTGTGTAGGATTAGGGGCTCATTTTCCCTTGGTGGGAGCGAAGCCTGCACCGTGCCACTCCGGACCGCTGAGCACGCCACCCACCCGGAAACATGGCCCCAGTACTCTCCTACCTGAGTACTTTTAGGGTTCCTTCCCTGTTTCTTCTGGGAAAGCTCCATCCTGCCGACTACGCCACTGTAAGAAGAATGAGTCGAAGACATCACAAAGGTTTGGGGCAGCCACCCGTATATTATGCTTGGCTGCAATTGCTCTTTTTAAATACACGAAGTGAATCGTTGTATAATATATATAATACATGTATTTTGTTGCCTGCTCAACTCTCTCTCCATTAATAAAAACTGAACTATGATCACCAGTGGACCTTGGATCAAAGACTATTTCTTTAGTTTTATTAACATTTAAAATAAAATTATGCTCCCTACACCATTGCACAACCTTCTGTATCTCCAAGTTGTATACTGCAATATCTGAATCTGTTGTCAGCAGACTCGGGATGGCCGTATTATCAGAAAACATCTATATATATAAAATCCCTATGTGCGTCCAGGTGTCCGTGTGTGGGTGTCTTCTGGTGAAGTGCGCATGCGCGGGGCACGGTGCGATGCGCGATATTACTGTCAGAGAAAGTTAGAGGCGTTTTACGGAAATACAAACCAGTATTACTGTGAGAGGAAATTAAAGGTACACAATACAGTGACGCATATTACAGCCACATACAAGCCAGTATTACTGTCAGAGGAGATTAAAGGCATATTACCGACGCGCACAC